>NW_025953048.1:164463-215692 GCF_022478825.1 Daldinia caldariorum | reverse complement strand
CCCCACCCCCTCCCCCCCCCCCCCCCACCCCCCCACCCCACCCAGGGAGAGAGGAGGGTTTGCTCTGTCTTTTTCGTTGCCGTTCATGCGATAGACTTGTCAGCCGGGAAATGGCATTTATCACATTTGGCATTGCATATCCAAGGTAAAGGCATTCCCTTCTCATACGAAACGCAATGATGAGAGAGACACAGCTGGTTTCTAGGACATAATCACACCTAGTGCTAGCGATACACTCTTAGCGACACAATACAATACGAATAAATCGTTTAGAAAGATTACCTATTACCTCTGTTTGGCTTTTAGCTTTACTTACCCAGTATGTGTTACCATGTGATTTATTAAATATGCGGCCCATCAGCGGTTCCTCCATTTAGGCGTACTTAAACTACCTAATACCTAAAAAATATAACATAAGGTACCGATAGCCATAGAGATTGGTCAGTCAGGCAGCAACAAACGGATATATTCGAATTAGAATATTCGTCGTCATCTTTACTTCAATCTTCAATAGCTGACGTATGCTTGATCAGGCAGCATTATAAGATATTGTTGCCCCTGTTGAATTAGGTACCTGATGCAGTCGAAACCACCTACATAGTATGTGGCTAGTGGGTATATCGTGAATGCACGGACCAATAGGTTCGAAGTTGAGACCAATCCAGCCCATGTATGTACGTACTTGGGTCTTAGTCACATGCTACATGGTACCTTAGGTTAGGTACCTCTTGTGGCTCAACAAGGATAGGTAAGGCTACATAAAATTACATAAGGGGCGGTACGACGTAAGGTACCTACGTACTATGTATTGTACAATACAATACAAGTTAAGGTCGTCAAGTGCCACCCGTTGTTGCGCCTGGCGATTTGATAAATGTCCCTGAACCAAATTCCCTAACCTGACCTAACCTCCTGTATTTCTTTTTACCCTCTGAAACACAATACCTTTCAAGATTTTCAAGATAATTTTTCCCTATACCTTCAAAGAGCACAGTTGGGTTGTGTTTATTTGCGACAAGCTTTGAAAGCTACGTGGATACTAAAGAAACGACTCTACACTTAATCCCGACTTTAAAGCCAATCCCCCCCCCCCCCTCCCCTTCGAAGCGAGACTATCTTATTAAATAGCGAAGGCCAGACGAGGTGGCTTCAACTGATATCCCGACGTAAAGAAGTGAATTCGAACGTGAACATAACCTCAGGTACCGAAAATGGGCGACTCGCTGGTTACAACAGGGGGTATTTCAGATCCCGCCCTGATCAAGTACGTGTGATCTTGCGGTATCTGAATTCATGCGCGCAACTCGTTTTTTTGCTAACACCCCAACTTTAGACTTGTGAACAGACTGCAAGATGTCTTTTCCACCGTCGGCGTCAACAACCCTATCGATTTACCGCAAATAGTCGTCGTCGGAAGTCAATCTAGCGGTAAAAGTTCCGTGCTTGAGAACATCGTCGGTCGAGACTTGTGCGTCACCGCTCAAGCGGCCCCTTAAAGTTCCATCCCCACCCTTGAGGCTAACTAACTAACTCTCTCAACAGTTTACCTCGAGGTTCTGGTATCGTAACAAGACGACCCCTCATCCTACAACTTATCAACCGACCTGCTACCGCCCAAACGAACGGAGTCAACGAGGATGTCGATAGCTCTACGGATAAGGCAGCCAACGCGGACGAGTGGGGCGAGTTTCTGCACATTCCCGGGCAGAAGTTCTACGACTTTAACAAGATTCGAGATGAAATCAGCAGGGAGACCGAGGCCAAAGTTGGTCGCAACGCCGGCATTTCTGCCGCGCCGATTAATCTAAGGGTCTACTCCCCTAACGTCCTGACTTTAACCTTGGTCGATTTGCCTGGTCTAACGAAGGTCCCCGTAGGAGACCAACCGAGGGATATCGAGCGGCAAATCAAAGACATGGTTCTGAAATACATCCAAAAGTCAAATGCTATCATCTTAGCTGTTACCTCCGCCAATATTGATTTGGCGAATTCAGACGGTCTCAAGCTTGCCCGGGAAGTCGATCCCGAAGGACAGAGAACAATCGGTGTCTTAACGAAGGTGGATCTGATGGACGAGGGTACAGATGTTGTTGATATCCTTGCTGGGCGCGTTATCCCGCTCCGACTTGGATACGTGCCTGTTGTGAACAGAGGTCAAAGGGATATCGACAACAAGAAGCCCATTTCAGCATCCCTCGAAGCGGAGAAGAACTTCTTCGAGAACCATAAGGCCTATCGGAACAAGAGCTCATACTGCGGTACCCCGTACCTGGCGAGAAAGCTCAACTTGATTTTGATGATGCATATCAAGCAGACTCTGCCTGATATTAAAGCGAGAATTGCCAGTTCGCTACAAAAGTACTCGGCGGAGCTCGATAGTCTAGGCCCGTCAATGCTGGGCAATAGTGCGAATATTGTTCTTAACATTATAACCGAATTTACGAACGAATGGCGAACCGTTTTGGAAGGTAACAATGGCGAGCTGTCCAGCACGGAACTTTCTGGCGGTGCCCGAATCAGCTTCGTGTTCCACGAATTATATTCCAACGGTGTCAAGGCGGTCGATCCGTTTGATGTTGTGAAAGATGTCGATATCAGAACGATACTATACAACTCATCTGGTTCTTCCCCGGCGCTCTTTGTCGGAACTACCGCCTTCGAAGTCATCGTCAAGCAGCAAATCAAGCGGCTAGAAGAGCCTAGTCTCAAATGTGTTTCGCTCGTTTACGACGAACTTGTACGCATTTTGTCACAGCTTCTTACTAAGGCACTGTACAGGAGATACCCGCAGCTCAAGGAAAAGTTCCACAGTGTTGTTATCGGCTTCTTTAAGAAGGCTATGGAGCCCACCAATAAGCTTGTGAAGGATCTTGTCGCCATGGAGTCTTGTTACATCAACACGGCCCACCCTGACTTCCTTAACGGTCACCGAGCAATGGCCATCGTGAACGAGCGGTATAACGGCGCAAAGCCCGTTCAAGTCGATCCCAAGACTGGCAAGCCTCTACCAGCATCGGCTACACCAGCGCGTTCTGCTAGCCCCTCGTTGGATAGCCTCGATAACAACACGGGCTTCTTTGGCAGTTTCTTTGCCGCCAAGAACAAAAAGAAGGCCGCTGCCATGGAGGCTCCTCCTCCAACATTGAAGGCATCCGGAACTCTTTCAGAGAGAGAAAACATCGAGGTTGAAGTTATTAGTAAGCCTAACAAGACAGCTATTAATATTATATTACAATGCTGACGAATAATTACAGAGCTACTCATTGCTTCGTATTTCAACATTGTCAAGCGGACGATGATCGACATGGTCCCCAAGGCTATCATGCTGAACCTTGTCCAGTAAGTACCTATATATACGAGCTAAATGGTCTGATAAGTTGTAAGTTGCTAATTTTGGTTACAGATTTACAAAGGAGGAAATGCAACGAGAGCTCTTGGAGAATATGTACCGAAACGATACCCTGGATGACCTACTGAAGGAAAGTGACTACACCATCCGCCGGCGGAAGGAGTGCCAGCAAATGGTCGAGTCCCTCGGCAAGGCCAGCGAGATCGTCAGCCAGGTCCAGTAATGTTAAGGATCATGCCGCGGGATATCGAATAACTACTTTCTTGTCGGTCAGTTAGAATGACTATGGTCCCGGCTAGGCGCGACGTACCGAGCTACCACCGGAGCGTTGTCTTTATTATTAGTAGTGGTCGGGTTTTCGTCGAGTGTATGCCTTTCCTCTCTTCCTCCCCCCCTTTTTCATATAACATTAGTCACGTCACGTCATGTCATACCCCAACCCAAAACCCCTTTTAGACAAACGCAACGTTCCTCGGTAGATGTGATGAGAAATGGGCATTCCAATGAATGAAATACGGGATGATTAATGTACCTAGGATGAGAAATTGATTCTAAAAGCTATTTATTTTTTTTTCTCCTCTGGCGTCTCGTGTTTTGTTCTTGTGTATGTTTTTGGATCTACGTAATAGGTACCTAAAATACACCTTCTCCATCTGGCCAGGACGTGCTGGTCCGGCCGCTTGCTGCTTGCATTTGTAGTTTGCATGATACGAGATCTCGATGACAAGAACTAGGGAATAGGAATAGGGGATTCCCTTTTCGTTATTGTTATTGTTGCCATTACCATTATCATGAGGTGCGGTGCTCGATCCCGTCAGGGATCATTCTTCACCGAGGGGAGGGGAGGGGAGGGGATAGGCGCAAGCATTTGATTCTTGGGGGGGTTTTCCGGTGAGGCCGCGAGCCGGGTTAAATCGTACTTGCAAGGGCAAGTAAAGTTACCTGTTTAAGTTTGTTTCGTTTCTATTTCTGTTTATGTTGCTGTTTCGTTTTTTTTTCCTTTTCTTTAGGAGGTAGGTAGGAGGTACCTATGCACCGGCGAACACCGACGGGGGGAGGCCCGGGGTTGGTACGGAGGATCGGGAGATAGGGCCCGAGCGCGGAACGGGAGGTAGATCCCGAATCTGTGAACCTTACCTACCTCCTGGTACCTTACCGTTAGGTACCTACTATATAATGTAATGCAATGCAATGCAATGTAATGTGATGTACCTAAGGTCGCTGTGTGATTACAAAGATTATGTACCTAGGAGAATGCCTCGTAGATCTGATCCCACGGACGGATGGATGGATAGGTACCTAGGTACCTAGGTAGAATAGACGAAAGGGGGTCGGTAGGTAGGACTAGGACTTGGTCGGATTTAACGATATTGCAACGTTCAAGGCAGTGTATGATGTATATACTATATGCGTGTATATGCAGCTCGGTTCACTCGTACTGTGTTATAACTCCGGTTGTCTATTCATCTATTCATCCGTCTAGTCTAGGTACCTACATAGGTAGCTAATCTCTCTCGGCTTCTCGAAGCGTTACACGCTGACTAGCGCTTCATCCCACGTTGTTACTTTCCGCTACAATGATAATAATAATAATAATTATTATTATTCTTATTACTATTGTCTTCTATCAGGTACATAAGGTTTGGTTCGGCCACCGCTTCCCCGGAGAGGCCCCTGCTCTCGTGTTTCTCTCGGACTTATATATCAAGCTAGCCAGGTAGCTACCTAAACTAAGCTATATCCCCACGCAAGCACATGCATTGCATTTATATTTTTATACCTACCTAACCTATCTACCTACCTAGCTCATCGAATTTTCCGAAGGGTAAGGCAGGGGAAGCGGAGGTGGGGGGCATAGCTGAAGATCCCGGGGTAAGGATTTTGAGGCTGGCCCTCTGCCATGCCATGCCATGCCGTGCCGTGCCGTGCTGCAGGACAAGGGCAGCATATGCGACGGCCCGAACGGACTGACGCAGGGGACGAGATAGATGATAGATAGTTACATAAAAAGGAGATCATATACAAGGTATCTAGGTACCTAGGTGTGTACCTGAGATCTGACAGGTTTTAGGTTTGTTGGGGGGTCCTTCAGGAGTGTCTTTTTGGGGTTTAAGATTCGAGGGCAGAATGTGGAATGTGTAGGGATAGAGTGAAGAGAAAAGGGGGAGATAGTTTACACAGGAAGTATGTATCTCGAAACTGATTAGAGTAATCTTTAAGTTGCAAAAGATGACATATCGTAACATGGGCCGTTGAGTAAGAATTGAATGTAAATAGCAGAAGTTTAACTGCTTAGTCTGACGATAATCACACGTATTAGAGCTAACTGGCAGTGAGAAAGTTGGCGTGGGTGTTAGTGAGTTTTACGTGAGTCCCTCGTAAGTTGTAGTTATTCCGCCAACCGTTTTTGGGGGCCAAAGAGGGAATCTCGGTGTAGCGTGTAGCTGTAACTCGGCCGGAGAGCTTTACCTACCTAAGGTAAGCCAAGTCTGGGGACTTATGTCAGTATCCACAAGCCTTACGGGAGCAGCAGGTGGTAGGATGCAAAGTCATGAGGTACGTATAAGGTTAATCGTGATATGACGCCACGCCATCTCGCCTACGCGATGTATATATAGTAAACTGCCGTCCCCCATGGGCAGTCTGTCCCGATAAAGACGGTTAATACCGCTCGCCCCATGGCAGACCATAATCCGTCGGTAGCCGGGCGCGGCTTTGATTGGAAGGAGAAGAAGAAATAGGTTGGTGAGGTGTAGCCGTAGTAGGTATGAAATTGGAAAATGGGAAGCGGGCCGGCCGGTCGAGAGCAGGGTAGGGGAGGGATAACTTGCATTTTACTTGCATGCCTAGGTGTGCAGTGCGTGCTTACACACACACCGAGCACTGAACCTGGTAATATAGCTAAATAGTAATATGTATAACCCGCCCCTGGTAAAAAAGAACAGAATGGGACGGAAGAGGGAGAGAAAAAAAATAAGATTGCTGCATGAGATGACTTGGCGGTCAAAGAAAAAAAAAATGACAACCCGTCTTGGTTCCTTACTACATGCCCACGACGTGGAAAAGGCGCCGGAGAAACAAAGTCGAGTACCTGATTTACACGTAGAATGACTGGTCATTCATATACATCATTAGGTACTTGTTACCACGCCCTTCGAGGCGGTGACACAGGATAAGAAAATGGCTGTTTTTGCCTCTAATGCGGAAAATCATGTCGACATGCTTGGCTGCTTGCAGGGAGATTTTTCGCTAATTGATTTATACCGTGGGGGCCGCAGTTCTTTAACCCTATCTCGTCCGTCTGAGACAGCTACACCGCGAGTCGACAAGATATATAAGTCTTCACCATAGTCCAAAAGGTAGCTCGAGTTATGGTGATCTTCATCTGGCCAACCCAATAAGCGAGTCAAAAGAGGACGATTGGATATTGCCAACAATCGTTCTTGTCCGTACCCTCTTAACGAGTCTTCTGAACAATAATATGGCGGATATGTCAAGAAGCGACCCGCCGTCTCCTCCCCCGGCGCCGCCACCAAGTCCGAGCAAGACATAGATATATGATTGATATATGCTCATATCTTCTTGGAGGTGAGACTTTTGTCCCTAATAGAAACCTCTAAGAGCCAGATTAACTCATATTTCTAGTGAAACTAGTTATGTACCCCTACCGGGCTGAACGACAGACTCGAATGAGGTGCTCGATATCGACTGAACAGGGACACCTTCTTGTGTTCATCTGACGGAGGCTGATGAAAGCGAACGGAATCTTCGGGTCATATTTTAGACTGTGGATGGAGCTTTGATAGTCAAGATGATGAGAGGCAGAAACCGAGAGGCTTTGAAAATAATGGTTAGATAAAAGGACCTAATGTATGCCATAGATTAAACCTTTTTGAGAAATCATCCATCATAGTTTAGATTTATTCTTCAATATGAAGCCGCCGTCCCTAGTGTCGAAGTCTTTTCCTTTCTTCCATCCAAGCCAGTCTTTAAGGGCTTCTTCACCCCCTTGACCTGGGATGAGAAATGTGCCACTGTAACCGCCTCCGGGGATCCCAGGACCTTGCCCATGAATACTCGGATCCGTACCTTTCTGGCTAATAGCCAGACATGGCGTTTCGCGTAGAGTCACGGGTGGGCGTTGGTCACCTTCACGATTGTTGTCCATTTCTAGTTCGGAATATTCCAACACGGGAGTACAGCAAGAATCAGTGCCATCGAAGATCTTCTCCCACTCTGAGCGGGTCTTTGATTTGAAGATGGTTTCGAACTCTAGTCTCATTTCAGGCCATGACGCTCGATCGGAATGTCGTTTCTCCCATTTTTGGTTGCTTAAGCCTAGGCCTTTGATAAAGACAGCATAGAAATGCGGTTCTAAAGCTCCTACTGCCATGTATTTCCCATCCTTCGTCTCGTACGTATCATAATACGGGCAGCCTCCATCTAAGAGATTCTCGCCACGCGGATGATTGCCATATGGTAATTTGAGCCCTTGCCGAGGGAACGTGGCGAGATGGCTGGAGCCGTCAACCATGTTTGCCTCGACAATTTGCCCCTTTCCTGATTTTTCTCTAGCTATAATAGCGAGTAGAATGCCTTGAAATAATGAAGCACCTCCGCCAGCAAAGTCTGCCAAGATATTTTGTGGTGGGTATGGCTTATCCCCACTGCGACCCAGCAGAGAAAGCACTCCGGACACAGCGAGGTAATTGATATCGTGGCCAGCCATCTGAGCATACTTGCCGTCACGGCGAAATCCTGTCAGACGGCCGTAAATCAGGCGAGGATTTATGACACACAGGATCTGCGGGCCAATGCCCAGCTTTTCCAATACGCCAGGGCGGAATGGATCAATTATCACATCAGCAGTCTTAGATAATTCCTTAATAAACTCGACACCATCTTGGGATTTTAGATCCACAGCTATAGAAGACTTATGTCTTGTAAGTATATCCGGTGCCGGGACCGCTTGACCAGCAGTTGTATGGCGATCAATCCGAAGGACTTTGGCGCCAGCATCTGCTAGAAGTAAGCCAGTATAAGGTCCTAATTATGTATTAGCCTGCCGGATTGCCGATTACTTAGGTACCTATAGGAGCATGACCGACCCGGTGCTAAACCAGCAAATTCAAGGACTTTGAGCCCCTGAAGTGGTGGGGGGCCAACCATTGTTTCTGGCTGCGAAAGTTGTTTAGTGTTCAATCGTTGATAATTCCAGAAGTATTTACGTCGTTGAGGAATGATGATAATGACGATGATATTTAGCGGCCAGATGTTGTGTAAGCTTCCTGTTTGCTGTTGATGGGTAGAAGAGATCCTCGGTTGTAGGTATAACAAACATCTAACAAAACGTGGAGAACCGAGGTCTCTACCTAATGCATCTCTATGCAGGCCACAGTGTGACAGGATGTTTAATTGGCACCGTCACGTGTGTCCTCAACTCTTGACTCTTAACTCTTCCCTGGTCCCTTTTTCTTGCTTTGAGTTTCAGGGACCAACCCAGCTTTGACAAACGCATCTCTGGCGGTTTGGTTAATCAGGGCAAAGCGGCGAGGACCAAGTTTATGTCCCCCATACCATCGAGTAACAACCACCATCACGTCCCAGAGGTCCATCAACTGCATGAGATGTAAGACCCGGCCGCCAGCTGCAGTCTCGCCGTCGTCGTTGCAATCCTGAAATGTGGTGTTATTTGGGCCCTTTATGCGCCATGCTGTGATATTGTGCGTGGCAGTTCGAACTTTCTTGTCAGTAGATAAAAGGTGCTGAAGAAAGGCCTCGGCTTCTTCAGTTGACGAAACCTTGGCGCATCGGGCAATGAAAGTCGACTTCAACTCAACAAATGGATCTGACATAATCCACGGGGGTTCTTGCATGCTGATCTGCTTAGAATCTGCTGCAAGTTTAGCGGAGAGTTGAGGATTTGCGTCATCTTCATGGGGAGCATCCTCAGGTTGGGACTCTGTAGGAATCTCAGACTCAAGAAGCCGATTCAATTCCTCGATTGCATCGAAGAGGCAGACAGCTCCCGGTTGGTAAACTGTGCTCACGGCCTGGCAGAATAAAGACAATTCCCGGGCTGCATCGCCACGCTTTCCATGCTCGCCAGTACTATTAGTACCTAGAACAACGGGAGGCACTGCGGGATAGGTAGGGGGAAACTCGATGCGGAGAGAGGATGACTCGCCGGGTGGTGATAGGACATACACATTGGCTTCGCTCGACGACGGTACCAAGCAACCTTGGCCATAAATTGAGTTGATGGCCTCAATCTCATCCTGAAGCTCTTCAGACATGTTGCTCCTTTCACTTGCAGGCTCATGAGAAATTCATACAAAATACAGGGATAGGAATAATGATGAGGGAGATGGTCTGGTTATGAATAACGATTATAAACCTTCACACTGTGTGCCCTAGAAAGTAAAGGCAGATAGATTGTGATGAGGCTGTGAGGGTAGCGTGGGGGAGCTTTACTACAGCTTAGTACGAACGGAGGAATATATGAACGTATGAATGTAACTTGGGAGAATGGGCGTTTGAACATGGAAATGTGTGCTAATGAATCAAACTAACATTATGTAACTGAAAAGTACAATCCCGGTAATAAGCATTATTCATCTTTCCCATGAGGATTCCTCTAGATACACCCCAGCTTGAAAGAAAGACCCCAAGGGTTGGCCTAATAAAAAAAAAAGTTTTGACTTTATCAACTTATCGATAGCTGCTAGAGGCACCTAAGTACCCACATACTATGTAATAACTTTATTCTAGACGTTCGTGGAGGACTCGAGAAATCGATAAGCTAGAACCTTACTCAACTCAGAATCTACCTAGGAGATACCTAACCTTATGTAGAACCCAACCCCACGCCGGTTCGCCCCTCCAAATTCCCATGTCGTAAGCTCCGAGTTCCCGACCAACATCTTTTTTCTCCAGAAGCGCCGAACTCGAAGCTTGCTTAAAAGCACATACAACATATATAAGAAATAAAAATAAGAAAATAGCAGGTGTCAGCGCTATTAAGTTTAGCTCCTGTCAATACCTTCCGGCTTAGAAGTTTGGGTATTATCGCTTGTAATATCTCCTCTATTTTTCCTTGTAGAACCTACCCATCTCGTTCGGCTTTCCCTTTCCGGCTTTCTTCCACCGTCCTAATAAGCCGTTAAGCATGGCATCTGCCGTAGATCAGGCAAATGCCTACAAGAATGAGGGTAACAAAGCTTTTGCGGCGCACGACTGGCCAAAAGCCATTGAACTTTATACTAAGGCTATCGAGCTGAACGATAAAGAGCCGACTTATTATACGAATAGGGCTCAAGTTGGTAATACCCTATTCAAGCCTTGAACGCTCGCGTGACTGACCTTCATTCCTATCCTAGGCGCATATCAAGTCAGAATCTTACGGCTATGCTATTGCTGATGCCACAAAAGCTATCGAGCTTAACCCCAAGTTTGTAAAAGTACTTAATATACATATCTTCAGTTTTGGGGTCGCTCCTCGTCAGTGCTGACCTGACCGAAATTAGGCTTATTTCCGCCGTGCTGTCGCTTCTGCTGCTATCCTAAAACCTAAGGATGCCGTACGAGATTTCAAGAAATGTGTCGAGCTCGACCCCACGAACAAAGATGCCAAGCTCAAGCTTGCCGAGAGCCAAAAGATAGTGCGGCAGTTAAACTTTTATGCTGCTATCGACGTAGGGGACGAGCCCTCTGCAGCAGAGGGTCTCGATATCGCATCTATGGCCGTCGAACCAGACTACGACGGTGTAGAGCTGAAGGACCAGATGACCCAAGAGTTTATCGACGACATGATCGAGAGGTTCAAGAATGGAAAGAAGATACACAAGAAATATGTCTACCAAATCATCATTGCGGTGAAGAATATCGTATATAATGAGCCGACTATGGTGGAGATGGAGATTCCGGAAGATGTGAAGCTTACTGTTTGTGGCGACACACATGGTAAGCTAAATAACATAATGTTCAACCGAATGGAGACTAACCTTTATTATAGGGCAATACTACGACCTAATGGAGCTTTTCAGGCTAAATGGTCGTCCAACAGAAAAGCATTGGTACTTGTTTAACGGTGATTTCGTAGATCGAGGTTCTTGGTCAACAGAAATCGCCCTATTGCTTTACGCTTATAAGTGGCTGCGTCCGAACGGGATGTTCCTGAACAGAGGTAACCACGAAACCGATGATATGAATAAGGTTTACGGCTTTGAGGGAGAATGCAAAGCCAAGTACAACGAACGGTATGCCATCAATCGTATTTTAAGGCCATCTGCAGATTCTAACTGGATTCTAGCGTGTTCAAGCTGTTCTCTGAAAGCTTTTCTGCGCTGCCGTTGGCAACTCTCATCGGTTCGAAATACCTCGTCTTACATGGTGGCCTGTTCTCAGACGATAATGTCACTCTGGATGATATCCGAAAGGTTAACAGGCATGCTCAAAGGCAACCTGGTCAATCTGGCCTGATGATGGAAATGCTCTGGACGGACCCTCAACCGGCTCCTGGGCGAGGTCCTAGCAAACGAGGAGTGGGTATGCAATTCGGACCGGACGTAACGAAGAGGTTCTGTGAAAAGAACGGTCTGGACGCTATCATCCGCAGTCACGAAGTCCGTATGAATGGCTATGAAGAGGAGCACGATGGAAAGTGTATCACTGGTAAATGATCTTTTGAGTCGTTAACTCGATTACTATTTTGCTAACTAGTTCCCAGTCTTCTCGGCACCGAAATACTGCGATCAAACAGAGAACAGAGGCGCGTACATCAACATCGGTCCCGATTACAAGTTGAACTTCCACCAATTTGACGCCGTCCCTCATCCTCCAATTCGGCCGATGGTGAGTCCCTAGTCCAAGCCGCGAGGCCAAACATTTCAGGCTAACCCCTTTTTAGGCGTATGCAAATAACTCGCTTATGTCGATGATGTAAGAGGCATTTTGGTTTTGGTGTTTCCAAATGGTGATCTTGCATTGGACGGGCGGCTTGATGGTGGCATCTTGGCATATATGACACTTGAACGTCAGGGAAGCATAGGCGTTGCGGGGATTAGGTAGGAGAGGAAACTGGATATACCATTAGGGCGGTACCAATGGAAATGTAGTTTGAGATTAAGTTTTGATTCCTCGGCGTGTTGGTAATGGGTTGATATGGTTGATATGATGGCCTTCATCCATTAAACTTCAACCAGTCCATAGCTCATCCTCCCCATCTCTCCCTACTAAGGCACCAAGCCAATCAGAACACCCTCGTATCCGAAGTGACGAGTGAACGCCGTCCTGATAAGAGCCTTGCCAGGCCGTGATAGCTGCAGCGAAGGCTCCTAAGTCGTCTCGCGGGACTCTTAGCCAGCAATCCTTCCCATCCACTTTAAGGATGTCTAACGGAATTCCCATGCCTGTAGCGCCTAAGAATTGCTTCAGGGCAGATGTACACTTAGATCGTACTTGGAGAGCATCTAATACACCTGGATCGGCCGAGGCATTGAAAAGCTCTAGATGCGCGTAGGAATAACGCGGTGCTTTGATACTAATTGCGGCTAGCTCGTGAGACTTTTTGACCTTGGCAGCTGCATTCTGCGTGCCGGTCATGGATATATCAGCTTCTTCGGTCATAATGCCTTTAATGCCTTTAAATGTATTGTAGTTATTCTTTTTGTCTTTAATATGATATGATATGGTACGGGATTTATTTTATTTATTATTTACCTGAATTAAAAAGTACTGGGGTACTTCTCTTAATATGGATGTACCTAAGTACATTCGGATAGTTGCATGCAAAATGCTCTTTCCAGATCTATGAAATCTAGTGACTAGAAAGTAATATTTTCAGGTGCTAGACTTAACCTAAAACAGACAGTTGTATGATTTCCAACTAGATCTTCTCTTTGATTGGCTTCAATTTTTGGAAGGAAGTTTGCTTGTCTGTATTTTTTGAGGTATTCTATTCACAGTTGTACTTTGAAAAAGTGAATTGCACCTGCTACAGTGACAGGAAGTAGGTACCTATGTAGCACATGCAGGATCACCCTGGGCTGCCCCCCAGATTAGTATTAAACCCGGATAATTCCATACACTTTTATTTATCCGAAAACACATACCGCATCCCACATTCCACGTGACATTGAAGCAAAAGTTGTATCAAACCGATACTCATTTAACCGGCATAATGAACAGAGCACAACAGGGCAATAATAATGGGGCGCAAGCTCGTCTAGCTAGACAGTGCGCTAACCCTGCAATTGTCTCTAGCTCAGGCGCTGGTGGTAATGTTCCTAGCAACAACCTTCCCAATCAAGTTCCCTTTCAACTTCCCATTCAAGCTGTTCCCGGCGGACAACACCATTTTTTTCAAGAAGCTGCTGCCAATCAAGGAATTGCAATCCAAGAACCTCTAAATCAGCACATTCCGAACCAGTTTCCCAATTTCGGATTCAACCCGGCTATCAATCCGGGTTTGGTTCCGGGTTTGGTTCCGGGGCACAATTTCAATCCAGCCTTCGTCCAAGGCTTCAACTTCAATCAGGGTTACTATATCAACCAACCCAACTATCCCTTCGGCCCCTTACCCATACGTATTCCCTGGAATCATTTCAATACTTTAAACTTTAATCAATTCGGGTTCAACCCGGCAACTCACGCCGCCTACGCTATCCCCCTAAACACCTCCAACATCCCACTCTTTATCAATAACCTCATCCTCCTAGGATACGTTCCTCTACACTTGATCGCCTTGTTACCCGTCGCAGGTCAGCAGCTTCCTGATTTTCAGTTGTTTCATAACGATCTCGACCTTGCCAACGAGGATTGGCACTACAACGGGGGCTTGTTCGAGGAAGAAGAGATCGCGCAAGAAGAAGAGCTTCAGGACTCCGAGGTAGACGTCGACAGCGATATCGACCTAGGCTACTACTTTGACGAACCTGGTCACGAAGAAATTGTTCCTGAAGTGATTCCTGAGGTCATTCCTCAGGTTGTTCCTCAGGTTGTTTCTCGACACGGCGAAGAGGTTAGAGGTGGTCCCGACGATCAGGTTTCAGCCACAGCTCGTGGTTCTACCGAAGATTCCGACGAAGAAACAAAGGACAACGAAGAGGACGAGCCCGATAAAGATTGCGACCAAGACGATTCTAAAAGCCAGGACGACTCCGACGATCGAGACGATAACAATCAAGGAGCTGCCCCGTCAGCAAGTTCTGATAGCGAACACTCTGACCACCAAGGTTCTGACGGTCAGACCTCCAACAAGAAGACTTCGGACGGTGAAATCTCCGACCCCAAGACTCCTGACAACCCTGGATCTTCTGGTACTGCCTCCAAAGAAGCTTCCGAGATGGCTTCTCAGAATCTGGCCAGCATGGTAATTCCGCCTAACCAGTGGCGATACGCCCGCGCGTGCATGGTCTGTTCCATTATCATGACGCAATCCGTACGTATTTTCATAACGTCGTGTTCCCCTTCGCACTTATCCTAACTTGTTTATGTCTTGTATCATTAAAAATGCTAACCTAGATTAATCTAAACAGCACTTCCGAGCCGACGGCTGTCCCAACTGTCCCTTCCTAGACCTCAAGGGATCCCCCGAGGCCATTGAGGCCTGCACCTCGAGCCAGTTCGAGGGCACTATGTCGTGTTTCCAGCCGCGCCGTTCTTGGGTCGCGCGCTGGCAGCGCGTCGATACCTTCGTCCCCGGTACTTACGCTATCAAAGTAAATGGTTCTCTGCCGGAGGATATCAAAGTTGCCATGGAGGACCAGGGGAATACGTACATCCCGTAAGTGTTTTTTTATATATATATATCTTGAATCTTGTTGCTTGAAAGTAGAAGTTAACCTGTTTTCTTCTTTCTACGTAGCCGCGACGGAAGCGCGCTCGACATCGACTAGACAGCGAAGGAGGGCGTTACCGGGCAGGGTGGGCGTGCTGCCAAGCAATCTGCTCAGAACGGGGCCATTGCACAGGCCAAAGGCAAGGGCAAGAACCAAAAAAAGAATGCCCAGAGGAAGAAGAAGAAGCAGCTGCAGAAGAACAGTCGGATGGGAAAGACCGCTGAGCAGCATGGAAGCGACCAGCAGGGTCAGGGTCAGCAGGCTGAGCAGAACGCAGCTGAGAAGACGGATGAGGTAATGGTCGACATTGGTTCTAGCATTGCTTGAGATACCAGACGTTTGCGTTTCGGTTTTCTGCACAGGTTTGAGTTCATTCTCCCTGGCTTTGCATTAGGAAAAGGTCGATGGTGGTACACTGCCATCGTCATGGTTCGGTATAATCCGGTATGGCATCTTTCTACTTATAGACCTGGCCTCCTTATACATACTACTACTCCCTAAGGGTTATCTCCCCTATAATGATTGTCATCTTGGCCACGAGTGGTCATTACTATCGGAGTTAGTTAGGAGGTAGTTAGGTAATTGCATCGCGTTTGCATTATGTTCCTTGTTTCTTATGTTGCGTGCTATTTCTCGTGTTTCGTTCGCCCGCTATTAGGCTAGGTCAGGTTACGTGCCTACTTACTTTTTCCGAGTGATGCCTCTTTACTTACATGCACAGAGTCAGTCAGGCCACTTGTTAATTCACAGGTTTTTCGTTATTCTTATTATCATTATTGTTTTCCTTATAGCACACTTTAACTAACCTAGTCCCCCCCTACCTGAAATATCCCTTACCTTAGGTTAGGTACCTAGGTAGGCACATAAGGCATATACTAAACTAAACCCCTAGGTAGGTAGG
Source organism: Daldinia caldariorum (assembly GCF_022478825.1). Lineage (NCBI taxonomy): Eukaryota > Fungi > Ascomycota > Sordariomycetes > Xylariales > Hypoxylaceae > Daldinia > Daldinia caldariorum. Next base: position 199,602 of record NW_025953048.1, on the reverse strand, counting down.
TAATCAGATGAACCCTTTCCGCCTCATCTCCACCGCCTCCGGGTCGTCGGTAAAAAAGGGCGTGATATTGGCAGTGGCTTTAAACCGCTCCCACTCCCGCTCCCGTTCTTGCTCTGCGACACCGGCACCGACACTGATGCCAGCATCCGCATCCGCATTCGCACCCGCGTAGCAGTCGATTATGTCCTCGATCTCCCGGTACAGCAGTGTGTCCCGCGAGGGACGGTAAACACTGCTGCTGCTGCTGCTGCTGCTGCTCTGGCGCGGGTGGTCGAGGTCCTGCTGGTAGTCCGGGTGGTTGTAGTGGTGGTGTCTGCTTGCAATACGCGCTATCAGGGGAGCTGGGTATATGTCGCGAGGCTTGTGCATGTCGGGAGCGGAGTACGGGGATACCGGGCTGTTATCCTCGTCGTCGTCATCGGTGCTGTTAGTCAGGGAGCTGGTCCGCTTGTCTGTTGTCCAGGAGGAGTCGCTGGCGGGCTTGTCGGCTTCTTGACCTTCGTCTTCCCCTTCTTGTTTTGGTTCCGTGGTATACTTGTAACGGGCGTTATCATTGTGGTTGGATTGTGTGGGGGGGGGTATGGGTATGAGGTTGGGGTTGATGCCGAACGTATCCTGGCGGAAAGGAAATACCAGGCCGAAGGCTTCGGGTTGGGGATTGGGAGGGCGAGGGGGAGGGGGAGGGGGAGGAAGGTGGTTATGGTTGTGGTGGTGACGTGCCGGTTGGGTTGACAGGGAAGTACGCCAGGTTAACCCGTCCCTTTCGTCCTCGTTGCCGGTCTCCTCACTACTGCTACTACTACTACTACACCTCCCCCCGCCATTCCCACCCGCCCTCTGCCGCGCTTCCACGATCTGCCGCCTCTTCCCCCTCGGCGCGGGAAGCAGCTTGAAGTTCCCAACACTAAATCTCTTGTCGAAATGAGCGGACTGTCTCCGCATACCACCACCGCCACCGCCATTACTCTTACTCCTTCCGCCGACGGGGACGTAATTCGTCTTCTTCTTCTCCTCATCATCCCCACCCTCGCCCTCGCCCTCGTCCTCAGTACTAGCAGTAACGCCGACGAGAGCGTGCAGGATATCCAGCTCCGCGTCCTTGACGGCCGTGGTCGACGGCCGCAGCGACGACCACGACGGGCCGAAGAAGGCGCTCTCGCGCGGACACAGCGCGTCGTGGCACGCCGCGCACAGGTTATCTTTCTTCTCGCGGTCCGTCGTGAGGGTTGCGTGGCACCCGCGCCAGGGGCACGTTTGCGGGGGCGAAGGAGGGGAAGATGGGGAAGAGGGAGAGCGGGAACGGGAGTGGGAGCGAGGGAGAGCAAGGGGGTTGTCGGCTACGGTCGAGGGGAAGCGAGAACGCGAGGTGGGTGATGAATTTAGGATCAGGCCCGGCGCCAACTCGCTTCCCGGGGAGGAGGAGTTGGATATCGACGACGGCTTGGGCTTGGGCTCGCGGTTGAAGAGCTTGGATACCTCGATGTCGGCTGCGGTTCTGCTGTTATCCGACACTCGTGAGCTACTATGCCCCTCTGAAAGCTGACTAGTGACAGTTGAGGTGTTGGTGGTGGTGGTAGAGATTGTCTTCCCCGGCAGGGGAGATACTCGTCGGTTAGACTCCTCGCTGTACCGGATGATAGGGCCTCGGTCCAAGCTGCCAGTGGGGTATATTTGCATCATCCTGGAGCTAGGAGATACGGCAAGGTCCGTTGTAGTGATGTCCTTGGGCGGTTGCCGGTCGTCGCTTGGCTGCCATTGCGGCTCACTAAACGACGGGGCCAGGGGACTAATCCTATTGCTCCTCGGGCTCATGGACGAATAACTGAAGTTCGGCACGGGGCTCTGCGGTGTCTGGCCGCGGTCGCTCAGCTCATAGTGCCTCTGGCTCCGCTCCTGCATCCGCCTGATCTGCGCGGCGTACTCTTCGTCGGACACCATCTCCTGACCACGCTTGTCTACGCGCGGCCTATCCGGGTGATGCGTGCCTTGGAAGCTGGCGATCCAATCTTGCTGGTCCCCCTTGAACTTCCCTGATGATGTCTTCTTCCCCTTTCCCTTCCCCTTCTTCTTCTCCTCAGGACTCTTCTGTCGGAAGCTTCCCAACACCCTCGAAATCAAGCCGGGACTACTATTGGGCCTCAAGACGGCGGAAAAGCTGGTTTTTCGGGACGAGCCCACGCTTCGGTGACGGTAATTTTCCTGTACCATTTGTTCTCTGTTTCTCCTATTCCCTATTCCCTATCCCCTGTTCCGTAGGTAGTAGTATTCTCGATGGCAAATGTACCTAATCTTTCCTCCCTTCGTATTTCCCTATTGAAAATTGATATGAAATACCTATTGTATGAGAATTAAATATTAAGTATTAAAATGATGATATATAAAAAAAGAAGTAAAAATTAGAAGTCGCTATGCTACTAGGAATGGATATGCTATGCGTTCATCAATACCAAATCATGGCGTCAGTAACGGGTGGCAAGTAGAAATAGTGAAAAGTAAAAAAAAAAAAAAATTAGTTCTAGAGTCAAGCGGCGACAGGCTGTCGGGAATAGGTCGTAATTCATTAATGACGGCGTATTTTTTTTGTTACGATAAACCAAGTGAATTTTGGCGTTTCTTTGAATAGCATGTCGGACTTGCATGACTCCTTTCTTTCGTCACAAGGTTGATTATGGCGGTGCTACGATTGTCTGCTATTGTGAACCACGAGGGAGTCACAATGAAACATTGCGCTTTGTACCTCGGACTTCTTGACCCCTTAACCAACGCATTATGATTTACATCAAAGGGGTAGCTGCCCATTGTGTAGGTGCTGAATGAATAGACCTGTACTTATCGGTGTCGTCAGGGGGTTAGGTGACTCCAGTCTACACTGACATAGAACTAACCTAGGTAGTTTATTCGGTATGGAATCTTTTACTAATGTGTTGCTGTGTTTTCCAAACAGCTGTAGCCTGTAGTAATGATATTACTTCCCCTTTCTCCAGTTTTCGAAGTACAGTTAACTGCCAATACCCGGCTTGGATTATCATGTAAATCAGACCTATTACGATGAATATCAGTCCGAAACTACCTCCTTGGGTGAATAATCATCTCATACTCTTGTAGTTTGGCGCTATCATGTAGTGTCATTAGGTCTTCTCGTCTTGTCCAACTTGCCTTTATGAAATCTACCAATACGTCACCAGACAAAGATTGCGGAAGCTCCAGGAAGATAAATCATTGTTCTGCTTCAAAGGGAGTCTTATGTCAACCAGGTAATTAGTGCGGGAAGCAGTGGGTAATAGCAGCGAGTGGGCGAATCTATTAGCTGGAAATCTAGCCTCGGGTATATGAAACAGGGTCGGTGAGAAGCCTACTGCAAATATTGACGCAAAATTACTCTCGGGATACTTTTCTAAATAGATACTTAGGTGATGACCTCCTATTATTACCAAGGCCCCAAACTGAGTCTTCTCTAGATTATGCTATGTTACAGACTGACTGTCACTGTCATATTATTGCTCAAAACTAGTAAAACTGGTGGCAGCTCGTGACACAGCACCTCAATATCAGTCAAATATCTGAGACTGGCCTCCTCGCTTTTACACGTCCCCTCCTCCGGAATCGGAAGAGTTGTGAACAGCACCGCCGTATCGCTGCTATGTTGACGCATCAGTTCGTTAAGGATTAGGTGTTGGGCCCTACTAGGTAGATCGTTGAAGGAAAGGGGTAGACTCTGCGTTGAGTAAGATGAGTGAGACTCGTCGTCAGATAAGCCAGTCGAACGGTGAGATGCTAGCAACTCTGGTATATTGAATGCTGCATCCGAAAGTCCCCCACTACGGGATGCCGAGTTTCTTCTGGATCTCAATGGTGGCTCGAAAGCGCTATACTCAGGTTCCGCAAATGTAAGGCGAGGAACATGGTCGTCTTCAGCCTCAATCTTGGTCTCTGGGACGGGTCGGCTAGAGAAAGGACCGGCAGAGGCGTTTCGTGATAATATAGGACGCCTGACTCTGGTCGGCACCGGCTGCTCTGCATCTAAGAACGTAATTCTCGATCCTGAAGAATCGTTGACCAAAACAGTCGTTTCTGGTGTCGGGTTACTGGTAAATCGGCTTGCTGATGAATTACGCGACAGAGTAGGCCTAGTCGGTGCTTTCGGTACAATAGGGGATGTTTCTGTTGGCAATGCTGCGGTACCGGAGCGACTGGTCAAGCTCTGCATTCGCTCAGTCTTGGGTAGGACTGGCGTTAAAGTCGCCCCTGTCATAGGAGTCATCGTACCATACCCTGACGAAATGGCTGCATCCGGTCCTCCCAAATACTGGCCTTGGATTTGCTCTGGGCTTCTTGATGGCATCGCCCTTTGCAAAATATCTCCATAGCTTCTCCTCCGTCCTCCAAAGGCCAAGAAACTAGGCCTTCGCGACGACGATATCTCTCCCATATCAGCAATAGTTGCAGTGCCACTGACATCGTTGAATTCAGTGTCCGATGACGCAATAGATTCGCCGTCGTCGTCGCTAAAGTCGGGTGTATTCGTATCTGTTCGAACGCCAAATCCCGAAGAGCTCAGCCGGTGAGTATGGATGCCGAAGTTGACACCCAATTTCGATATAGCAGAAACGCTTGGCTTCTTAGATCTTTCTAGGATCTCGTTAACATCTAGCCCCCTCGGTAGACTATGGTAGCCGTCAGACTTGGACACTGAACTGCCTCTGCGTTTAGTGGCATTCAACATTTGTTCTAGGGATGCAATTTCTTGAGACCGAGACATTTCGTGAGCTTCGGTTCTCAACCTTTGAAGCTCTTGCCACCATTCGTCGTCCTTTAGCAACTCGTCTACAACACGTCCATACCCGGAGCCAATCCCTCGGCCGTTGACAATACTTTCGTAGCTCTGTAACTGTCCCGAAGCAAGCCAGAATACTCGAATCGTAGCGTCAATTCGTAGCTTTTCCAGCAGTGCCTTTAGTCTAGTCTGTTCTTCTTTAACTTCGCTCTCGTACTCAACGAATACCAAGACTCGAAGCTGAAACGCCTTCTTCCAGGCTGGAACACTCCGTAGAATATAGCCAAGTTGTAGTATCAAGGTGTCTCCATTAGTCTATTAGTTTATATTCTTCGATTTGTGCGTGGGAGAACGTACATGTATCAAAATTTGTCGTCCAGATACTTTTGTCGCCATCGGTGATTTCAGCCGACATCTGAATTGGCCAAAGGTCTATATACCTTTTAGCATTATTACCATCGCCGCGCGGGGTTTCCAAGGTTTGAAACCCCTTTCCAATAGCGACATTCAGACGATGGCGGAGCGCAAGATCTTCAAGAATTGTCAAATAGCTCTCGACAGACATCATAGCCTCTGTGCGTATGGCGTCCGTTGGGAGGAACCCATCGAGTAGACGGGCAGATGTGTCCCCGCGCTGGCGTCTTGTCGATTTACCTTCAGCCTTTGTTTCGGTTTGAATTCGGGTAGGCGTGCTAGGAACTTCTGGCATCCGTCCAAGCGGTCGCGACTTGCGTAACTCATCCATGTTGTAAAAGCCTAGGATGGCTATGTTAGGTCTCATGCCGCCTAAGCCTGCAGAGAGTATGAGATTTCGCACTCCCCAGACTATGGATGGCGACATTGTTAACTGGACGAATGCCTTGATCCTTGAGAATTCTGATATATACCGAGTCCAAGCTGATTGCTGCAACTTTGCCTCGTGTATACCAGAACTAAAGTCATCTGTCACTATAACGTGTCCCAGGATGTACAGAGACCCTTTCTTCAAAGAGTTGCAGAACTGGATGAGATGTGTATGATGCCGTGGGTCGTTTATTAAGAGTATGATCTGGGGTCTCCAGAATTTAATATGTTCGGGTTTAAGTCGTAAGAGGTATTTTCGCACTTGATGGTAGATCAAATTTTGAGATACATCGCCCCAATGTTTTGGCGGACTCATATAATGAAGAATTAGAAAGAGAAAGATGAGAACACAGATGGCAGCGGCCGCATAAGTCTCATCTATGAAGAACATTGAGGCGGCAGATATAATACTTCCAACGAAAGCAGTGTGCCAGCTGAAGAATTTGAATGCAGGCCGGAAATTGGGAGCTGACCCTATCTTTAGCAGGAAACATGCTAAATTCATGACGAAGAATGTCATCTATATTGGTCATTAGTTATATAAGCCAAGCTGATATATATGAATGCCCTCACCTGGTAGCTCATAGATATGAATGTTGCAATTTGATTCAAGTCCGCGAATAGAGAAACTTGCGCTATGACATACGTGACGAATATTGCAAGTATAGGATCATCGCGTTTGTTTCCATTTCCAAAAATGGATAATCCGGGAAGGAGTTTATCTCGACCAAGGGCCTGGAGGAGTTTAGAACCACCAATGATCCCCATCAATGACGAAAAGAAAGTTGTTGCACACTCTCCGGCAAGAATCAATGGTGACCATATACTTGTGGTAGATATAATATTCGTATCTCGGAGGAACGAAGGGTGAGTAATACTGGAAGCCATCGACAGGATAACGACAAGATAAAGGACAAATGTCGCAGCCATAGCCCACAATGTCCCTTTTGGAATTGCTTTACTTGGGTTCTTAAGGTCCCCAGACATCGACGCCCCTGCAAAGATGCCGGATGTAGCACTAAAGAGGATACCGAATAGCTCTCTGAATGTCTCAACTCCTCGATATCCGGGGACGCCGGCATGTGGAAAGAGGTTAGAACGCATCGTGTCTAGACTCACCCCTGTGAATTCAATTCCACTATCATCGTCTTTGAACGGACTCATCGAGATAGCCGAAATTGGGATGCTTATAATGGCCAAAGTTAGTATGATGGTTAAAGCGCCGCTTGCTTTCACAAAGAGAGAACGCCCCGCGAGACTCAGACCTGTACAGAGGACGAGGGCGGCAGTCTGCATACCATAGCTTTCCCAGTAGCCATGTGGCACTAGAGTCCCCAGGTTCAGTTTTACGCAGTCTATAAGGCCGACAATATTGAGCGATGTGTTGACAGCTTGGGCGAGATAGAACATGATACCAATCGAGCCGCCAAACTCAGGACCGAGGGACCTTGAAATTAAGTAGTAAGCACCGCCACCCTTAACCTCCCCGTTGGATGCTATAGCAGAAAGCGAGAGGGTAGTGATGAAATCGACGATATAAGCTACGATAAGTAAACCTGCAAGGAGTATTCATATGTAAGGTGCCAGCTCGTCGTGCAGGTGCTAATAAGACCTACCTAGCATTCCAATCAAACCAATCCGACCCATTATCGAGCCGAAACGAAGGAACATCAAAATACTGATAATATTTGAAACCACTGGAACGAAGACTCCGGCATTGACACCAAGTTTGACCTTCCTGTTGGACGGTGCTAAGCCGGAGCCTCTATTATCTCCTCGGAATTCCGGACGCATGGTGTATGTGTTAACGGACCGTACCGTACCGGGTTCTTACTGCTTGATGTTACAAAGTCTTATGATGGATGATCCGGTAGCTACCTAGATATTAGGTAGATATTAGGTAGGTTTTTGGTTGCAAAAGTCTACTAGCTCCCGCGGAAAGTAGGCATATTGGAAATTGGAATATTATTGACAATGCTGGCGCAATGTGACTACATTGTCATATAGCAACCCCGCTCGATGCTGAGCGCTTGGGATCGTCGAAATCAGCAGTCAAGAAGATGCACAAGTCAAATATCAGAGGAGATGAGGAGTGGCTAGACTAGTTGTAGCCTAGCCATATTCCCCACAGTCTGTTTCTTGACACGAATAAAGCTTGGCCCAATGACGTTGGGCAGCTGATCCCAAACGAGACATGCAGCCTGGGGTTTGTTGAGGATTTTGAGTATGATGGAGACCAATTGTTATTTTTTTGTAGTAATTGGTAAAAAGAAAGACGAGATGAAAGATTTTAGATTAATAAGCTTTTCCTATAGTTAAACAAAGTTATAAAGTGTATTATTGTATTATAGTTAGCTAATCTCCATGTTAACCTCAGCTTAAGACCCAAGTAAAAATATCCTTCGTCCCTTCTTTAATAGTGTGCCCGTTTGTACAAATTACGTACAACGCAATACCAGGTCCACTTCTTATTTGTGTACCGGTCCGAAATGTTCCCAGGTAGCTCGGAGATAAACTGACCGCTGCCAATTGGCTGAAGTACCCAAAAGCTTACAGGTCCCGTCCCGTGGTACGGCTCAAATGATGCAGTTGACCGACTTGGGGCCCAATTCTTCAGGGTCTGACTGATAAGCTACCTGCATCACGAGGGCTGCTACACTGTACTTTAGGTACCTTACGTACCTACCTATCTCCTTCTTACACCTTCTTACACCATCGCATCTTCTTACTCTACTTCCTTTTCGCATCTCTTGGTATGCCTAAGACAAACCTTTGTCCTTTGAATTAAACTTGCTAGTGTATTATCTCCATTGAGTCCCCGAATTCTGTGATTGACTCTTATTACAATTAGTTCCCTAGAGCTTCGCTTTCCAACCAGTCGTGCTCCCTCCAGTGCCCATTTCCCAGCCTCTTCGCCGCCAGCCCCGACGTCGCTGATACTTCAATGCTAACTCCTTGTCATCGACTGCTGTTCTAAAATTTACCATGGCGAATTCCGATCAGTCAAGAAGTACAACGCCACAGCCTGGAGCTTCTTCAGGCGTACAAATATCGTCGTCTCCAGCTTCTGGCCGCATGTATGGAACCTCGGTGCCTCGCGCTGATGTGACCGCTCGTCTAGCCTCTCCCGTACCTTATGCCTTTGGAACTTCGCCATCCCAAAGATCTCAGGGGGCCGCTCGGACTGAAGAAAATGTTGAGAATGTAGGGCCTCTTGCCGGTGCTGGCCAGAGTTCTACTGGCCCTGGCGTGTCTGCTCTTGCTGCAGCGCTTTCGCACTCCGTTGGGACATCACCTCCAAGATTTGGTACTCCACCGATACGATCCTCGTCGCCCGTGGGAACAGCCACGGGACCTCAACTACCGATAACGCCAACGAACTATGGCTCCTTCGAGACGCGGTCGAGAAACCTACAGGGCGGCGCTTCTGGCGCCTATGAAGATCCCGAGATTATCAAGCGGCATTTGGTCCAACCTACCGATACTGCGGATTCTGCATCCAACAATGGTGATAATTCCAAAGGTAAACAGGTTGGCGATTCCATAGCGCCGGGACGCGATGACGATGAATTCTCCAGCCTTAAGTTACAAGGAGGGGATATAACGCGTCAGATCTATAGATGGTCTGAGGACGCAGAAGTCCGACAGCGGCAACAGCGTAGCAAGAGTTTTAGCCATCCTAGAGAAGAGCCGGAGAGCGAAGTTCTTGATATCAATACCATCAAGATTCCTGGCGGGTTTAGGCGAAACTATCTGAGAAGAGCAGCGCGCAGCCCGCCTCTGGACTCTGATGGACTAGAAGCCGGTGAGGGGACCTCGAGGGGTAGGCGAGAGCCTCAGTTACTCACTAGCAGTTTCTTGGAGTTCTTGTCTATCTACGGTCACTTTGCAGGCGAAGAGCTAGAAGAGGACGATGAGGTCTTGGGACCTGGCGAATATTTCTCTTCCGGGGAGAGCGACGAATTCTATGATAGCGAGGAAGATAGAGAGCCAATGGAAGACAGTGCCCTCTTGACACCGTCCAAGCGCAAGAGGAGACGAAAGGTCCGTGGCGGTAGCGGGAATAACACCCCTTTCAACGCTGCTTTGCTTCTCTTGAAATCGTTCGTGGGCACGGGCGTTTTGTTCTTACCTCGTGCTTACTTCAACGGTGGTATGCTCTTCAGTAACCTAGTCCTACTTTTTGTCGCAGCGTTGAGCTACTACTGCTTCGTGTTACTCGTCACTACGCGATTAAAAGTCGAGGGGTCTTTTGGTGACATCGGCGGAATTCTATACGGCGATTGGATGAGAAAATTAATCTTGTTTTCAATCGTCATCAGCCAAATCGGATTCGTCGCCGCGTACATCGTGTTCACGGCCGAAAACTTACAAGCTTTCATTCTAGCCGTCTCCGATTGCAACACAAATATTAAAATTACTTGGTTGATTCTGATGCAGATGATCATCTTTTTGCCCTTCTCTCTATTCCGAGACATCGGGAAGCTTGGTTTTACAGCTCTAATAGCAGACGCTTTTATTGTTATTGGCCTTGCATACCTTTTCTACTATGATGTTCTTACCCTAAGCACTCACGGCATCGCGGATATCATCCAGTTTAATCAGAAGGACTGGACACTCTTCATTGGCACAGCTATTTTCACCTTTGAAGGAATTGGTTTGATTATCCCCATTCAGGAGTCCATGAGGTCGCCCTCAAAATTCCCTAAAGTTATGTTCTACGTCATGATCATCATTACAGTCCTCTTTATCACCATGGGTGCGGTGTCTTACGCCGCGTACGGGTCGAAAACGGAGACTGTCGTCCTTCTCAATCTACCTCAGGACAACAAACTCGTCAACGGCGTTCAGTTCTTGTACTCGCTCGCTATTCTTCTATCGACACCTCTGCAGATTTTCCCTGCCATTCGTATCACGGAAAACGCCCTCTTCACAAAAAGCGGCAAATACAACCCCTACATCAAGTGGCAGAAGAACATGTTCCGTTTCTTGGTAGTCTTCCTCTGTGCGTTCATCGCGTGGGGAGGTGCAGACGATCTGGACAAGTTTGTTGCCCTTGTCGGGAACTTTGCCTGCATCCCTCTCGTATACATCTACCCGGTAAGTATTCCTGTATTCTTAGATGCATAAGCCTATGCTGTGCTAACATTTCATCAGCCATTACTTCACTATAAGGGTGTGGCAACAACCAAGGCGCGCAAGGTTACCGATATCCTTCTTTGCATTTTCGGGTTCATAGCCATGGCATATACCACCAGTCTGACGGTGATTAGCTGGGCTAGCGGTCCTTCCGGTCCGAGCCTACCAAAATACTGCGACCCTCCTAAGGTATAATATCATAATAGGATGATGATTATGATAGTGGTAAAAAGGAAAGATAGCTGTGTATATTATTATTACCTTTATTTTTTGCATTGGCAGCGTTGAGAGATTGATGCCACAGAATTAGACGTTTTTGGCCATCGCAAGAGATTTCGTTTTTTGAGACAAAATTATATCTAATAGAATCTGCACGTTTCTTTAGCATACATGTATGTTAGGTACTTAATGTGAGTATTTCTAAGGGGATGGGATCTCTTCGTTTCGGGCACGGATACATGTAGGTTAGTTTGTTATGCTTTCTGTGCGTAGTGTTTAGATTTGAAAATAATACCTAGGTAGATGCCGACATAATATTTATACTGCTTCGCATGGAGAAGAGAAAGCTGTAAATGGGATTATGTTTGTTTTATGAACTTAAAACGACCCTTGAAACTCGGTACGTCCTTCGTACATATACCGGTATTTAGCCGATTGGGCGGCGAGACGCGCTTTGACCAGACTCGGTACTTTGGAATTACCATTCGTTCATTCATCCGCTCATTCATGATCTGAACTTAACAATCTTCATACATCTTCCTTGCCTTTGGATTTCATTTTAAATCTTCATTGCATATTAAACACCTGTTTAACAATATCAACAGTCACGATCTGCGTATCCGCTACCTCGCTGTACTTAAGCGTTTTATTAAAATCCTCCCACTAGCAGGCATTTCTCCATCCTTTGTTAGACAGACGCCAAGATGAACGCGCCAGATCGGTAAGTTAATATGTTATGTTCAAGCTTTTGTCGATATTTTAGATTCATGATCAGAAGTTGACTTGTGCCTAGTTTCGAGCTGTTCCTCCTTAACGAGGCAGCTGACGAGAAGAAGATCACCGAGAAGCCTTTCGCTGGTAAGTGCTCGTTTAACTAGCCTACCCGTCTACCTTACCTTTCCAGTATTCAAACGCTGACAAATGTTAGGCATGTCAAACACCTCGGACTTCATCATTCTCAAGGAAGACCATACCATCGGCAACCTGCTTGCCGAGCACTTCAAGCAGCACCCTCACGTGATGATGGCCGGCTACAAAGGTAAATAGGCTTCTTAAAGTTTGTACCGAATTTTCCCATATCTGATTATAATATAGTTGCCCATCCCAACGTCCCCGAGGTGTTGATCCGTCTCCAGACCGACGGCACCGTCACTCCGCGTGAGGTGTTCGTCGAAGTGTGCAAGCAGCTTGTCGCTTCTCTTGGACAGCTTGCGCAGAACTTCACCCGAGAGTACGAGCTCCGCCGCATGGCCACCGCCGGCGAGCAGGATAATTCCGGCGGAGGTGCCAACGGTAGACATTAAGCAATTTTTTATCACTGCAGCATACATTATCATTATGCATTATGGACGGGGTTTGGTCGGATACCAGGCGTTACGGACTTGTTTCCTTTTTTTCTTAGCTCATGTAAAAGGCACTTTACAGTGTTCCTAGGGACAGGCAGGTAGTATCATCCTTCGGATGGACTAGGGACCTCTATCTAGGTCGTCTTAATCGTCATAATTCCATTGATTTTCCTAACTCCTTGCTTACCCATCGTAGTATGCAAGATAGTGAATGTACTTGCCCCTCGGTATCCATGATGGCCACCTGAAGTCGTCGAATGATATCCCATCTAGCCTTAATTTCTTAATCAAGTCGCCACAGGCCCTTCTCCTCCGGGGATTAACTATCATAAACAGTAAGCCTACGAGTCTACTAGTCTAGTAAGCCATGCTTTAATACATACCATGCATATGTTATTGCCGTTCAGTAAGATCTTAGAGAGCTTCGTGTGGTTCCCCGAGTAGTCACTGCCTCCCGTTAGGATTTGCCCCAATCGTGTGATATCACGATATGTTTCTAGGAATGCACATACAACTCAGTCACATCCTCCAGGACCATGTCTTGTAATACAGTTAGCTTATGTCGACAAATATGTAGAGCCGTGTAATATGTATATCTACTTACTGACGTAGTCATCGAACCCAAGCAAGGTACCGCTGAATTCTGGAGTTGCACCTCGTCAGTCATGATCAGACATCCTTTAGGGTGCACGAATACGGATGATCATACCCTTGTCACCTTTCATGATAACCCATATTCTGGAGCCGACGCACTTGTCGATGAGTTCTGTGGCATGGCGTTAGCGCTAGTTATTTATTTTGCATTGACTATTTTGAATATTGGTATACCTAGAGGGAGAAGCTGTGATGCCATTTTTAGTAGATTGGCGAAACGTCAAAACTAGAAGTCTTGTTGGGAAAGGTGGGAGACGTCTTCTCGGCCTGGGGGGTTGATGGCGTTTGCAGGTGAATTAGGTAAGTACCTAGAACTTAAGCTAAGCTAAGGTATTCTAACTTTTTATGGGGTCTGGTATTATGGACAAGACAAGACAAGAAAATTGGTCACCTGATAACGGGTGGTAGTCGTGTAAGGGTGTAAGGGAATGACTAAGCCATTCCGGCCCAGGCCGCCAGGCAGCCGTAGCCTTATTACACTATACATACCCCTGCAGGTTTTTACATTTTCCAACGAGCCAAGTGGACCCCTAAAATCGACAGACCGACATTGACTTCGTTAGACTCACCCATTTAACCATTTACTAACTCGATTTATTACGAAACACTTATTAAAAGGAACATATTCCCACTTTCAATCGCTCATTTGCAACAACGTCTGCCTTATACCTAGGTAGGCATTCACGCGATTCGCACTAAGCTACATGGTCGGTCATCATGGAGCAGTACTATTATACATGGGAGCCAGATAATCGTTAATCATGTCTTTTGGGAGTTCAGAGTTGGTCGGAAATACTCTGAGGTCCTCCCAAACTCCGCGCATGTCTCCCTTCTTGCGGTTCGTCTACCTTTTTAAATACTTCTTCTATACCTGAAAATAATAGAAATAATCCAATTAACATATATCTTACTTACCCTTACCCTTTTTAGCAGTTGGGCAGGACGGACTTTGAGAATGACCACCAGTCCGCCAAAATCTCAGATATGGCACCCTGCACGGGGCATATCCTTCTCATCAGTTACCCGGTCACCAAATTTGGCGCCTCAAGACCCGGAGTCTTTAAACCAAGCCGCTGCATTTAGTCACCAAACACAGTCGTCGGTATTATCTGTCTCCAATGGCCTGAGAGCTTCTCCGTACTCCAAGGTCGAGAAGATATCGCTGTCAGGTGTAAAACGTAAACCCCGTAAGTCCAAAAAGGCTACGCCCGAAGTAACCGAAACTGCAGATGGGAGTTCCCATGTTGCTCTCGCAGACGGGCAAACGGAATCGTCGAAGGTGAAAACCTCCGATCACCCTCCCGTTGCTACCTTGCCTTTCAAAATGGTGGAAGAGTTGTTCTACGCTGCTAAAAAGGCACCTGCTGGCACGCCTGCTTCCTATTGGTCATATACCCAATATCGGGGAATGACAGAAGATGGCAAAGAGGAAAGGGTAAAAGTTCATTACTGCCGAAGCACCTATACGATGGAAAAGATCTGCAAAGACTATTTTTCAAATGAAAAGATACTCGGATTCGACCTTGAATGGGCCGCCGACTCTTACAGGTATGAAAGTGTTAAGAAGAATGTCTCTTTAATTCAGTTGGCAAGTCCCAGCCGCATTGGACTCTTCCACGTCGCTCTCTTCCCCGATAAAGATGATCTGGTCGGGCCCACGTTTAGGGCTATTATGGAAGACCCTTTCATTACAAAGGTCGGCGTTAATATCAAGTCGGATGCGACAAGGATACGGAATTTCCTAAGCATAGACTCGAAAGGGCTCATCGAGTTGAGCCATCTTTATAAGCTCGTTACCTACTCTGCCGAAGGGCGGCAGCGCGAAATCAACAAGAAACTTGTACCTCTGGCAACTCAGGTAGAGCATTACCTGCATTTACCTCTTTACAAGGGCACGGATGTCCGGACGAGTGACTGGACGAAGCCTTTGAGCTTTGATCAAGTTACTTGTAAGCTATACTATTCCACTTTTCCACTTCCAAGTTAGTTAACGTTATTCAGATTCCGGCTCGGACGCCTATGCCGGATTGCAGCTTTTTGCTACGCTTGACCATCACAGACAACAGCTTCGCCCTTGCCCGCCGCCACCTTACCACGCAGAGCTGAATCTCCCCATCCGCCTAGCAGATGGGTTGGAACTTTCTACGGATGATGAGCCTGCAGTTGAAGCAGTGGTAGAGACAGTTGTTGAAGCTACCGTCATAGCGACTGAGACAACAACAACTGCAACTGCGACATCGACTGCAAAATCTAAAACCACGTCTAAGCGGTCGTCGGCTCCCAAAGACTCCCGGGTCGAGATTGCCGAGGACCGCGTTGCTCGCTACCGCGCCACGCATCCTGAGTCGGTCTCGTCGATGCCGCAGCTTCGCGCGTACTTCATGTGGCACAATCAGGGCCTCGACCTGGCGACCATAGCACGGCTGCTACGGGACCCGCCCCTGAAAGTGAACACCATCACTGTCTATATACTCGCTGCGATCGAACACGAGAAGCTGCCCGTGGACAAGGAGCGGCTAGAGGAGGAGATTGCGATCGGGTTTTTGGAGAGCACGCTGAAGGCGCGGTGGCCGTACGTCGCTTCGGTGTTGGGTTATACCTAACCTAACCTAGGTACCTATCTACCTATGATAGTTAAGTCGGCGGATTATGTATTGGTGTGTACCTAATGCATGCATGTATGAAGAATAACGAAGTGGCTTTTTATGTTATGTTGAATGCTTTTGAGATGAGTTTTGAGAATGGTACTAGGTAGTTACGAGAGGGGACGGACATGGAGGAAGGACAAGAAGTTCGAGAAATAATAAAGGACTTTGTATATGTACCTACTATTCATCCACATGGAAGCGTAATGGCTGCTTTTTGTGTGTGTATAGGTTAGCTAGGTAGTTGACCGGAGTTGGTTGGTACAAGTTTATAAGGTATGTAACTACACGACGCTCTACCGCGCTTTTAGGTGTGCCTCTTAATGAAGCCCTGCGATGTGACTCCTAGGAACCTTAGGTTAGGTACCTACCTGGGTACCTAATGTATGCCCCTTGATGCACCGATTTGTTTCTGCTCTGATATGGTAGTTTAGCTTGTAGCTACCTACCTAGGTAGGTATATGATCAATCTACATAAGCTATCGTATTTATAATGTCAATAGATTTTCTATAATGGTGCTGAGAGCTTAGAAAGCCGTACGTGTAGCCGTACGTGCAACTAGTTCTTATTCATAAGAGACAAGATATCACCCTTAGATAGATACTCATGGTTTATACCAGCATATATACATACTGCTTGCATTAGATCTAAGCGGGGGTATATATATATAAGGTTGGGTACATACCTACATACCTTCTACCTTCCCTACCTAACCTAGGAGGTAGGTTAGATATGTATCCTAGACAGGTACTCATCCACGTTTTTTCACTCGAGGTATAACTGCCGTTCTCTTCTCTTCTCTAAACACCAGATATAATACCATCCTCACTCCGTCTCTTCTCTGAATACAGCCTTTCTTCCTCACTCCACTCCTCCCTAATCAGCAGCAAGTAAATCCCTCCCCCTATTAACCTGCACCATCCTATCCTCGCCTCCGCTCACAATCCCCCAGCTCCGATCCCACGCGACCCCAAACACCTTTGCGCCTCTACCCGGGACATCACTTGCACTTGCGCCACCACCACTTCTCCCCTTCAGACTCTCCCGCTCAATTACGTAGACGGACTCGCTCACCGCGCCGCCCCCCTCGGCCCGCGTCCCCGCCCGCGCGCCCCGCAGGTCCCAGACGCGGCACGTGCCGTCGTGCGACGCCGACACGAGGCTGTACTCGTTGTCGGGCGACGGCGCGAGCCCCGCCACCATGTTGCGGTGCCCGCGCAGCGTCATCACTGAGGTCGCGGCCGCGCCGGCCCGCGGGTCCGCCAGCGTGATGTGCCGCGCCGACGTGCCGGCCGCGAGGAGCGCGGAGCTCCCCGCGCGGCGGATGGCGCAGAGGGAGAGCAGGGGGTGGGAGGTCGTGATCACGTTCTCGACCTTGCTCGTCGTCAGGTCGATGGTGCGGATGGTGTGGTCCTGAGACGCCGTGTACGCGACCGTCGCGTCCGCCGGGTCGAAGATGGCCGCGGACGCGCCCGACGTGTGCGGCTGCGTGAGGGATAGGGCCCCGCGCTGGGGCGCTTGCGAGGACGAGGCGATCTTGCGCTTCTTGGAGGCGGAGGCGATACTGGCGCCGGGGAGGAGGGCCGCGGGGGCCGCGGGGGCGCTGGACTTGGACGTCGTCCACAGACCGATGGTGCCGTCGCTCGCAGCGCTCAGGACGCGACCGGACGGGCCGTGGACGTCGATGGCCTCGATGGCCGCCTTGTGGCCGTACAGCTCGAGGGACGGTTTCAGGGTGCCGGAGAGGAAGTCGTCGGCCTCGGTGTACTTCCATATGCGCACCGTGCGGTCGAGCCCGGCGGACGCGATCTGCGAGGCGGAGAGGAACTTGGCGGACTTGACGCTGGCGGTGTGGCCGCCGAGGCTGCCGGAGGGGGACGTGGCGATCACGTTTCCGGACTTGCTCCATATCCTTAGGAGGCCGTCGTACGAGGCGGAGAGGATGCGGTCCTGGCCGGTGACGAACTTGTTGTCGGGGCTCCAGAGACCGGCGCGCGAGGTGTCGGACAGGACGTCGACGTCGCTGACCCAGTCGTCATGCTCGAAGCTGGCTTGGAAGACGGGGGGTATCAGGCTGCGGACGTACTGCAGGGTGACTGTGGATTCGGCAGAGAGCCCGTTGGCCTTGAGGTAGTCCTCGAGCGAGGTGCGCAGGAAGCTGCCGTTGATGAGAAAGTCGAAGGGGATGGGCGAGGAGGTGTTGAGCATGGACTCGGAGTTGAGGACGCGGGAGAGGCCATATCGTTTTATATCTGTGCGAGGGATACCAGTTAGAATCGGGATCTAAGTGTTGGGAAATTAAAAACTGACCTGCTGGGACAAGCAATTGGGTTCGGCCTTCTGGTAATTGTAAATCTGGCGACGTCGTTGTGAAATTGACCCGGACTTGCTGGACCTCGGCCAGCGCTGGCCGGCCTATAGACGAGTCCATAGCGATTAATTAAGAGATGTTTCTCAATACGGCAGGCAATTGGTAATTATGAGGAATAAAAGTGCAAAGTATATTTACTTGATTTATTAAAATATCGCCAATATTTCAATGTTGAATAAATCTTGGGCCTATAAGGTCCTAGGTATAGGTATGTAAGTCGGTATTAGCGTTTGGAACTTTTTTTTTTTCCTTATCGATAGAATTGGGAAAAGTTCCCATCCAGCCATTTAGACATCATGCTACATACATATCTACCTTTATCAGCCTTACCCCGCGATGCAGGGGTCCAAACCAATCAACTGTCAAATCATAACATGAGCTAAAGCCACACCTCAAGACCCTCAAACCAATCAAGCCACATATCAATTAACGCGTCTTCGTTCGGTGAACGCGTCTTTCTGTGCACTTTTTCTAGACTCACGCTTTCTCCTAATTCCAGGTCGAGGATGTTAATCATAAGGTTGTTATGATGACTTCGTTGGATGATATACCCGGAAACATGCTCCGGAAGCCTTCGTGAGTTCTTTTTCGACCTTTCATTTAAATTCGTCTCTGGCTGCGGATAGATATTAATCGTTCACAGGGGCGAGACGGGGGATGAGCTCCAAAGAGCTTCGTCTAACTATAAGCCATTACACTCTTTTAAGCTGGATAAGGATAAACCGTATCGGCAGCAGTTCGCCGATATGTACTTCCTACGGCTCACTAAGATCAAGCCTGCAGTTGAACAGTTGGCGTCCGCTGCTTGGGATGACACGCTCGTCGGTAATGAGCCGGTTCAGAAGGTTGAGAGAGTGTTGGATATCAGGCAAGGCCAGTTGTGCTGGGTCTCAGGAACCGTCTACATGGACATGCCCTTAAAGCCTAATATTCTCGAAGACGTATCCAAGGATGTATGTGTGGTCGAACTGCTAAACTGCCATAACTTGACTCATATAATCTAACTTTCACCAGCGATGGCTCTCGGCACCCATCTCGAATAAGAAGTACTACTCAGATGACGGCTCCGACGCCGTCACCCTAGAAGACGAGTCCGGTAGGATACGACTCGTGGGCGACATACTAAACTCCGTGCTCCTCGTGACCGGGTGCATTATCGCCGTCATAGGCACCGAGAACGTGAACGGCGAGCTCGAAGTCATCGACCTGAAATTCCCCGACCTAGCCCCGCAACCGGAACGCTGGGCGCTATCCGACCCTCCCGCAGATACTAAGGTCTCTTCCTCCTCGAAGAAGAGAAAAGTCAAAGACGAAGATACCGAAATGGCAGACGATGACGACGACGATAACAGGCCCAAGGCGAGAAGCGGGCGCAAAATCGCCCTCGTCTCCGGCCTAGGCTTCTCCGGCACCGACGCCTCGCACGCCATCGAGCTCAACCTGCTCCTCGAGTTCCTGCTGGGCGAGACCCTCGACCCCTCGGCGCAGCGGGAGCTCTCGCAGATAAGCCGGCTGATCATCGCGGGTAACTCGATCTCGCTCGAGGACCGACGACCTGGTGCCGACGAAGACTCGGCGACGACGGAAAAAAAGGCCCACAAGAAATACGGCTACGACAGCAGCGCGTACAACCCCCTACCCTCCCAGCTCCTCGACGAGTTCCTCGCCGCCTTGCTCCCCTCCCTCCCCGTCACCCTGCTCCCCGGCGCCCAGGACCCGGCCAACGCCAGCTTCCCCCAGCAGCCCGTCCACCCGGCCATGTTCCCGCACTCGCGGCCGTATACGGCGCCCCCGACCACCAACACCAACACCGCCGCCGAACCCGGGTGGTTCGACGCCGTGACGAATCCCTGGGAGGGCGAGGTCGACGGCTGGCGCGTGCTGGGGACCGCCGGCCAGAACGTCGACGATATCTGCAAGTACGTCGATAGCAACGATCGGCTCGGCATGATGGAGGCCATGTGCCGGTGGCGGTGCTGCGCGCCGACGGCGCCTGACACGCTATGTATGTCTTCCTTCCCTCCCTCTCCCTCCTTCTCCCTTCCCCTATTCTTTCTTTTCTCTATCCCTTGATCCATACTAACCATCCAACCCCTCCTCCCCCATCTAGGGAGCTACCCATTCCAAGAAGACGACCCGTTCGTCATGCAGACGTGTCCGCATCTCTTTTTCGCCGGCTGCCAGCCCGGGTTCGGCACCAAGGTCATCACGGGCCCGGAAGGCCAGACCGTCCGGCTCGTCGCCGTGCCGTCCTTTGCGGATACCCAGGAGATAGTACTGGTAGACACCGAGACGTTAGAAGTCACCAAGGTGAAGATTGCCGCGGTCTAGGAGACTACGGCTACGACTGCGTCTCGGGCTCGAGTTAAAAGGTAACTAGGTACGCGAAGATATATTAATAGGATGGGAGGAAACCCCAAAATAAAAAGTTCCTACCGATGATATCCATTTATAAAGTACCTAGCAAAAGTTGAAGAGCAAGAAACCCAAGGATGTTTATGGGTAGGGACTAGCAGCCATCTATCATATAATTACATGGCGTTGGTTGGGGGAGCTTAAAGCATTATTAGAAAAATCAATTAAACTCGGTGCAAGCGAGGCAAGACCTTTCGTCTATTGAAAGGGGATAGTTATTAGGCCTAAACCATATCATAAAATCAGCGTCTGAAACCAATGTACGCAAGTAATACAACGCGAAAGCTATGCAAGACATGTGCTAATGAGCATAAAGAGAACCAGTTCGGATGTACCGTCTTGGACTCTCCTAAAACCTCCTAGTCCATCCAAATTCTGATGCTCATAATGAGGTGTCTTCCTTGATCTCAATGATCAGAACTTTCTGAATCGCTGGAAGTTTCCGAATCATCGCTTCCGGCGATCGCTCTATCCAGTTGCTCCTCGGTAAACATAGGCCTAATACTTGGACTTTCCGATCCTTGAGACGAAGTCGGTGTAGGGGGACCACTAAAGTCATCCGGTAGTGCGCCGTCCATATACATGCTCTCCACGTATCGTTTCTTCCTTTCCACCCCTATGAACTTCCAGCCAATAGACTGCACATAATCCCTTTCCTGTGGGCAGCTTGCAGCGAGTATTTCAACCGTAAATTTCAGCATGTAGATCTGCGTCTTCGCTCTCTCGACTTGTTCCTGGAAATAGGCCTCGGCACCCTTGGCATCCTTGACTAGGATTCTGTCCTTGTCTTCTTGAGCTTGTTTCTGCATGTAATAACATCGAAGGTCGATTAGTTTCTCATACAAGTTCGCGTCGCTATCCGTGGCTAGAATGCGTATGTATTGGACATTGAGAAGCATAAGTAGCTCTCTAGTATTGGAGAACCTGTCGAATAATTTGGTGGCAGGCACTTCATTTGGATTTTCAATCCATCCCTTGATCCCCATCTTCTTCACCTTCACTGCCGGTAATTTAAGCGTCAATGTATGGATGCGTGCCGGCTCAGCTAGGCCATTTCCAGGAACAAATTTCTGGATAGCATTGCGAAAGTTGTCGACAACGAAGCTATTCAAGCGGTTATACGGGGCATTGATCTTGAGATAGCGCATCAGGTGCCCGTATTTATCAATGGGTATTCTGTCCTTGGTATATACGCGGCCTTTTAACTCGTCCATTATCCCCAGATAATCAGGAGGGTCGCGAATATCATAGAGGAAAGTGTTCTCGCCATATAATATGCGGAGTCCTTCCAACCACAATAAACGGCATGTGTAGAGGATTGAGAGGTCCAATTTCGGTCCTATACGTTCGAATACACGGGTCCAGCCCCTGAAGACCGGAATATCGTTGGGGGAAAGCAACATGTATCTCAGGATTTCGTCACGAACCTCAGCAGGCAGCCGGCCAAGAATGCCCAGGGCCTCGATAGGGGTTAAACTCAAACGCCTAAATTCGAGCCCGAGGATATCGGGTGAAGGTGGCTGCTCGAGACTTTTGTCCTGCTCCCAAGGCAAGAGGGGCGAGACCTCTTTTTGGCTCCCATCCTTGAGGATCTTGGGGCATTTGCTCCTCTCGCTGTCGTCATAGGCTGTGTTGGCCGAACGTTTTCGGCTTGTCTTTTGAGTCATGGGTAATACCAAGTGATCATCATCAGGGTGAGGTGGTAGTTCAACCATCTCGGCTTCACGACGGAGCCGACTCGCCTCTCTTTCACGAGCAGCTTCCTTCTTGGTAGCCCTCTCTGCGGCTCGTTGATCTCGCCTTTCTGCGGCGGTAGGTCTACTATGCTTGGGCGGACTACCGTCAGAAGGAGCAGTGCTCCTATCCGCCGTACGCTTCCCTTTTCTGGGAGGCATGCTGCTAGTAAGTACAGGTTAGTTCAGGGCCCAAAAGAGTCATAAAAAGGTACTATCTTACATATAATAATGCGGATGGCGCCCAGTGTTTGAGGCTTTCAAGCAACGAATTTCCGAGAACAATGGAAGTGGTAATTTATTTGGATGAATCTAGAGAAAGAGCACAAGAATGGTTAGTTAAACTCGAAATGTTATAGAAGATACAGAAGAAACGGAAAGGAGGCGTTGCGTACGCTTGAAGAGTAATGTTGGAGGTGTGATCGTTAAGTTTTCTAAGTGATGTCGCGCATAAAATGAATGGCACGTTTCATTCAAGAGAGATTTGGGTGGACTGGTGGTAACCGTTTAAATAAGTTAACAAAGGTGCCGTGGTATTTAGAGGTCAGAGACGAGGCGTCGGCACCAGTAAGAGTAGGAAAAGCTAGGGAAAGAATGAACAAGCCGTGGTCGCTTGACGATTGCTAAGTACCTGTTTTAAGTAGTCGTCAAGTTGGAGGGATGGTACCTAGGATATGGATGATGAAGGAAGAAGAAGGAGGAGGAGGAGGTAAAGTTTGCAAATGTGTTGGAGGACGTATAAGACAACAGATATGGCACCGTCACTTTGATGGAAGGCACAATTACTTACCTCTTATCTGTTGGTTGGTTGCAGTTGCTAGATTACCGTCCGCAGGCAGGCAACTGCCAATATGAAATTCAATGATAACGAAATCCAGCATGGAAATGGCGAGGCCGGAGTCTTATTTCCTTAAGCACGTGGTCTACATATACCATAAGGTTCCAACTAAGATATGGCGGGTGTTTCCCTGATTTTCGGTTTCAAAGCTGCCCCCGGTTCTAGACGTCCCGTCTACAAATCTGAAAATAACATATGTCACATTCCCTCCAGTTTTTTGAGCGCAAGGTGTCTGTCTATGTTGAGTGTTGAGAGCCCCTGTAGGAGGTAGTTAAGTTAATATCTACCTAAAACTGTCATACACGGTCAATACTTGTGAGCCGCCAACACTGACGGAACATGCTTCAGACGCCTGTAAAACGTATATATAATTCTGGGAAATATAATATATAGGTACATAGGTATGTACCCGACCCCTTCTATATCGGCTTCTATTCTTCTTGTCTATCTTACGTCGTACTGGCCTGACAGAACACTGGTTTGCCTTTCTTTTGCCGAGTCCTTATATAAGGCTTATTACCACATCTGAATTTAGATACAGATCACCCCTCTCCTCCTGCTCAAATATATGGGAAAAGTATCACTCTACTCCCTACTTAATTCCTTCATTTGAGAGGGACCTGATAATGGCTTTATTTTTTGGGGGGGGGGGGTGGGGGGGTAGACTTCAGAAGTTGTTGTAACTTAATGGTGATAGTACCCAAGTACCTAACGGCCAACCTTGCATTGATTGGTTGTATTTTAGTACCTGGCATTAATATGTGCACCCCGCAACTGCCAGAGCTAACAGGCACCGTTAAAGATCTGCTGATAAGATAGCTGTACCTGTAACTTTTTTTTTTCTTGGAACATTTGTTGCATGCAACTTGTTCACTAGTTCGTTCCTTAAAAGAGTTCCAATGCTTGGTGCTTATTTCCGCCCGCCATTATTTATTCTGCGCTTCTCTCGCCGATTGTTTCCTTCCCCTGGAATAATTCCTATTACTTCAACACGAAACTTACAGTGCTGGCGCATTACTAGCATCATGGCCAAGGAACGAGCTGCGAAGCTACACACCAAGGCTGAGAAGCCTGAGAAGAAGCATGAGAAGAAGGTCTCCAAGGACAAGGTGAAGAAGCATAAGAAGGAGGAAAAGAAGACGAAGCCTGTGAATGTACCTGAGGAGTTGGAGGATGAGCCTAGCAAGCTCGAAGATACCTCGGCAGTAGTTGAGGAATCCGTGAGTTTTTCTTGATTCCCCTCGGCACTTTCATGACATGCAATACTTACAATCGGATCCCCCCTAGTCGGCCGAGCCCGAGCCAGAGGTCAAGCCTAAGAAGGAGAAGAAGGCGAAGAAGCAATCGGAAGAGAAAGTCGAGAAGTCCAAAAAGAAGGAGGAGGAGAAATCCAAGAAAGCCGCCGCCAAAGAAGAAGCTGTAGCCGAGAGCGACGAGGAAGACAACGGCGCGCCTCTCTTCGCGATCGACACCGAGCCCACGCCCATCGACCCGAAGTCGATCCCCGAAAAAGCCGGCGCCGCCGACGACGACAACATGCACAGGGAGAAGGGGGGAAAGCAGAAGGAGGAGGAGAAAGGGCTGAACCGGCAGGCGCGGCGGCGGCTCCGCCTGATCGAGCGGCAGCGGGACTTTATCCATAAGCAGTTGGGGGTCGCGGTGGGCTCGAGCGAGCGCGCCGACGAGGTCCAGGCCCTGCTGGACCGGTGGGTGAAGGACTACGACGCCAAGGCACGCGCCCGCGCCGCGAAGAAGGAGCTCCGCACGGCCAAGAATGTCGCGCGCATCCGCAAAAAGAGGGACATGATGCTGAAGGCCGCGGCGGACAGGAGGAAACCTCCTAGGGGCTTGTCCGCGCAACATGCGGCGTGAGAAAAGGAAAAGGGGAGTTTTTTTCTTTAACTTAGGTACCTACCTACACTACGCCTAAGGTTGTGGCTGCTTTTTTCCTCCGTCGGAATGGGTTGAAGGCGTTGAAGGCGTGGAAAATTTTTTGAAATCACCGAGAACGTATGAACTGTGATGTTATGAAGGTTCATTCATGACTCCTCTCTCGATGTTGTCGTATGGTTACGAGCAGCAGATTCTAAAGGACTTTGATGATTTCATGTTGTAGTTTTTAACAGAGATGCGTCGTGTTATTCATCCATACCTATTTTATGTGCCTTAGGAGGTACATGCTTCCAACCCCCCATGAAACCTGCAATAACTCCAGTCGTCCATGCCCCCCCATATATGTTTGTTTGTATATGCAACTCTCGTAACGTACAGTCAGGTAACTAGCCCGCCAACTCTCTTCCCAACCCATGGGAGGGTGGAGATTCCCTTTGCGCATACCCGGAATCAAGGCTTCTTAGACTGTCCCTCCTTATCCTCCTTCCCCTCCTCGTCCTTCTTCTTCACCCCCTGACTCCACACCTCCGATACCTGATCGACAATCAGACCCCAATACCCGCCGCCGCCCTCGCTCAGCGCCTCCTTCTCCCGCTGATCCCTCTTCGCCTTCCAGTCCTCGTCGCTATCGCCCATCCACACCTTTTCCAACAGCCCCCTCTCCTTCCTCCTGTTCCGCTCCTCCTCCTCCTCCGCCATCCTCCTCCTCCTCTGGTCCTCCATCAGCAGACCCTCCTGAGCGGCGGCAGCGGTGGCGGCGGCCCGTCGCGCGCGCTCGGCCCGCAGGCGAGCCTGGGTTTCCTTGGCCTTCTCCGGCAGCTCGGCGCCGGACAGGGAGCCGATGCGGCGCGCCATGCGCTGCATCGACGAGGTGCCGCTGTAGTCGGCGACGAGCTGGTTCGTGCCCCACAGCGCGACGCCGCCGAGGATCGCGGCGCGCAGGTCCAGCCGGCGCGGGGGCAGGAACAGCGCGAGCAGGGCGATGGGGGTCACGCCGAGCGCGACGTTGTGGACGAAAGGGTTCGCCCCGGGGGGGGATTGTGGCTGTGGCTGTGGCGGTGCCGACGCCGTCGGTTGTGGTGGTTGTGATGGCGAGGACGCCATTGCGTATTTGTTACGTTGTGTATATGAGTGTTTGTATGTATGTGTGAGTGTATGTCTTGGTCTGGAATCGCGGCGATTGGCTATGTATCGGAGACTAAACGGGGCGGGGGGGAAGCGGCGGGACGGGACACAGACGAAAAGAAGTTCTGCGATTTGTGAAATCGCGATTCAAGAGGGGCAAAACAAATTGTCAATATAGCTTAGCTAGAGCAGCCAATTGAAACTTAGATGCCTTACCGCTTCTCGAGAATTGACTAGATATGTAGGTCTCTGTCCTCGGTGAGTCTTGCTGTTTAAACGGGAGCTCTGGAATGCGAATGGGCGACGATGTCGGTGGTTAGGTAGAATCAAACTTTCAACTGGAAGCTTGACTTGTTTTTTTTCTGCAGGGGTTGCTGTTATCTGGCCTTCCTTAGGGCCTTATCTTGGTACAATACAATACAATAACAGGTTAACTACCTCCTAGGTACATAATCTAATCAAAGCTAGTCTAGAGTGGACCTCGATATACTAGGTATGGCTATGTACAGCTACTGTACAGCTACTGGAACATGCCGAGCGTTGTTCTACAGCATGTCATTGGCTCTTAAGCTTCTATTGTATTGTACTATGTATGTTTTATGTATTTGCTACTTCTACTGGACTCATCAAAAGTAAAAGATCGAGTCACATCGTCGTCGGATACGATGAAACACAGCATTCATCGACCCAGACAGGAGCATCTGACGAAACAAAACTCACCTTGAAATTATCAATAAGTAAAGAGCCGCATACTCATCGTCATATGTACTTATCTTCCTGATTGAGTCCGACTTACCTGCATCTGTGTTGTGCCATGGTAATTGACTCCTCATGACTTTGTTTCGCACGAGGACTCTCAACCCCCCCCCCCCCCCCTCCCCTGGTCTAGACATCTCGATTCGATTCCTTCGACTCACACCAGTTGAATGAATCATATTCGCATCATAATCAATAATACCATTCATTTGTTCTCTGCACGTTCGTCTAGAGCGGCATCGTTGAAGCAAATAGTGACAATCTCGGACACAGCCACATTATCCTATAAGTCGATAGGCGAGGTTTGGTTGAGTACCTAGGTAGGTACCTAAGGTAGCTAATAGTATTGTTGCTGGAATGTTGCTAAAGGTAGCCAAGAACCACTGTAAGGCAGATTTCCGAAAACCAATAAGCAATAGCTATGACAATAAATGTATATACTTTAAGTACCTAGGAAAAAGCAGGTATGGACCTGTCATGTTATTTTTTTATTTTTATTTTGTTCATCGTGGTACCTGAAGGTTAGATCTGAATTTCAGACCAAGGGCCGCATTGTGGGTCCCGCTTCATGGGGACTTTGTCGGGCATGTCCGGGGTTGCTGCGCCTTGCTAGCGGTGCTTGTTATCTGTCCATCTACCGACTCTTCGGTGGCCCACTGGCCGTTGACTTCCGCAGGAAAGTGCGCAAAAAGTCGGTCACTACTGTTACGCCAAGAGCGGGAAAAAAGCGGAGACATGTTATCGTCTAGGATCGTGTGGCTGCACAGAAGCTTGGAAATATTGAAGCTTTCACTTACATAGTACATACATAGTAACCTAGTAAAGAGGCTGAGTCGAGAGTTCATGCGCTCTATCACTCGCTCTATTATCTCGGCCTTAGATTTATGCCCTTATGTTAGGTACGCATTAAGCAATCGGAGTAACATGATGCATCGAGACGACATCACTTTACGTTTTTGGTTTTGGAACTGTCGTCATTTCATTAGTATAGATACCTAACGCATGCATCGTTGCTAATGTAGATACTGCGGCCTCGTTTGCCCAGGTACTATTCGGAATTTGCCTAACATCAAGTCTCCATTCTAAGACTCTAAGTACCTACTGACCGCGATTAACGGTACTTAATTGCGCCGATATGCATACTTTGCATACCTGATGTATTGCCGTTTTTTAGCCGGTGTTGTGAAATCTTAGTTTGGTGGCTTCAGCGCTTCGCTATGATCTAGAGCCATCGCATGTTGAGGTTGCAATACCAGCAGAGCGGAAGCAGGCCGATTGCATCTTATGTAGTACCACCTTGATAGCCTATCTGAGTCAGATTGAAAGGCCCCTGATTATGACCCCGGACATTATTTTCCTAAGACATAACATGTAATTGGAACGGCTTCGGAAGACTATACATGCGGGGTGTTGTATCACCATTCAAAAGGGCCGAAGCCATCATGAGTTTCTTTCGTCGTTGGGTATCATTAATGCGTAAGTAAACAACAGCCGTGGTGAAGCTATTATCTCACCACGGAACGTTCCTAGAGCGCAAAAGTTAGTGGTGTTAGCACTCGTTTTAACATGTAGATCTCGGGAGACACGAATAAAGTTTATGCCAATGGAGCGTAACGACTGGTAAGAACGCGACTTTGCCGATTGTGAGTCAGGCATCTTGGTGAATATTAGAGGGATGCGGTAGTTCGAAGAAGCTATATGAATATATGAATAATTATATGGTGGTGTGGAAGCCTAAAAGGGTGAGATTTTTGCCATTCGCGCTTAGCTTCGCGTCTGTGAAAGTATCACAAGTCCAACCATATTACTCACGTTACGTTAATGTAAAACATAATAGATATATCACCATTGGTGTGAGCCTTGGTTTGAAGTTAGGTACCTTAGCGGGGGGTGGAAAGCCTTTGGTATTACACCGAGAATTCTGTGAGTAGCTTCTTGTACACATGGCATAGCATATCACGATTCTATATATCAAAACCCCATGGTAATAGGAGAAGCTGGCAAGTCCTGCTGCATTATGGTCTACGACTCGTTGTTTGTCGCTTCCATCTAACCAGCGAAAGGTAAGACATGGAAGAGGCTGAGCGAATTCATGTCATCGGCGGCCTTTTTTGCAAAAGGCCCCCAATTTGTATATCAAGGAATTGGCGCCGTCTTCTTTCCCGGCGCTCCTTATCCTATGCAGAACTTAAAATCGCCCTTATAACATAGAGTGGCGGCCTCCCCCTTGATGCAGGTAGACACTAATGCAATCTTCGGTAGGACCCATGGGCGAATCAAGATATCTGACGTGGTCGCACGATAGGGCTGATGGAACAAGAATGAAGACATCTTCCGTATTGGCCTAAGGATAAAGGATGGTTTCCACACCCTGCATGCGTTCCTTCTTGGCAGAGATGACTTTGGCGGAGAACGATTGGTCTCAGCGTTATAAAAGTCTGCAGTCAGATGGATCATTGGGGAGATCATAGCTTCTTCGTAGGGCTGAATTGGTGGGTACGATTATAACTCTTGGAGCACCATGCCATGCCCCAGGATATACGGCCCAGTTCCGGGCGTGGGAAGATGGTGTTAACATCTTTCAAAAGCGCAAGGTAGTATTTTAACTAGGTACCTAAGTTAGAGGGTTGTCAATTTGAGACAAAGTGAGGGAGTAAAGCAATTGCAACACTCTGCACTTTGCAGAACACACAAACGCTCGAAATGAATGCATCGCTTAACTTGGTGCGGACTTATTCATGGGAGTAAGCAATAGGATAAGATGGAGTGATGATCATGGACGGACTCTTAGCCTGGTAGTATAGATGTGTAGGTGTGGAGGTAAAGTAAGATGGAAGTAGATTCAATCCCGTATGGTCATGTGGCGTGTATTTTAGGTACCTAGAGTATACAAAAGGAAGAGGAAGGGTGTCCAAAATATCAGATACATTAGAGGTACCTACCTGGAGGTATAAGCTAGGTACCTGGTATTGTACCTTATATTAGGTAAGTCACCTCACTCCGAGCTTTAGCGCGTATAAGTCAGATTTTTGTTTCTATCCCCGGACTTTTGGTTTAGGTATAAGACGGATCTCTTTAAAGTTTTCGGAATAATTGAAATTAGACGACATACCTTTTTTTTTTTTTTTGCTTTGAGATAGGGGTCAATATACACATGCAAATTCTTCATTTCCATTTAGAGAATGCCAAGATTACATGGCGACCTACGTGTAAGTATGTAGCCAGGGGTTTAGAGGTTTAAGGTAGGTAATGGCGCACCCGATTACCATTCCCTCAGGTAGAGAGAGAGAAGGGTTGATGACGGTGGTATGATGGTAGGTCTGAGGCTCGGCAATCCTGGAGAAGAGCAAACCTCTAACCTAGAGCTAATTTTTCCCCTGCAGCAGGTCCCTGCTTTCAGCTAGCCGTCTCTCAGCCGACACGGACATCGCGACGCTTTTAGTTAGGAAAACTTATTTAAACTTATTTAAACTACATCCAATATTATCACCCTTTATGCCAACGGTATAGAAAAGCATTTGGTGTGTATTATAATACATTTATAAGGTATTATATCAAGAGTCAATACCAGGTAGGGGTAGAAATATGCTATGTATTTTTTCGTAGCAGCTAACGCTTAATGCCAAAGCACCTAGTTTAGGTTAGGTTAGGTAGGTACTTAAGGTAACCGGGCAGCTAACAGCCTTACGGACAAGGACATGGAATCGGGCATATCGGTCGAAAAGATCTTGGGTATGGCGTTTGTAAGGGAGGACGGGGTTCACATGTGTCTTAATATGACAAATCGTCGATATGCCTTGCCCTTACCGAACATCCTCACCGATAAACTCCAATATGTGTAACGTCCACATGTAGATATAGGTATGCGGTAGGTAAGGTACTGCATGGATAGATGTAAGTGGGCTAAGTGGGCTCTACCTGTTATGTATGTCTGAAGTACCCAAAACTTCTAAAGCAAAATACGGTCCGCATTATGCATCGATACTCGCACAGCATCTCTTATAGCTCTTATAGCGTCTTAGCCGGGTATTATCATTGGTACATTTTTCATATTTTTCATACGTTTGTCTACCTAGGTACCTACCTACCTAGCCTAAGGTAAGTACAACACGTACGTGCTTACTGCATGCAAGGCAGGTACTAGCCTGAAGGCATGCCCACGCTACCCTTAGGTAGGTACAGTTAGGTGATAGAAATGATGTATATACAGAAGCTGTGCCGCAATCTAAGCCCCCAAAAAATTCCAATCCAGATCACCCTAACTTTTTTGATGCGGACTTGCTTGCCGTTCTACCAGGTACTTTCATTAAGAGAAAACTCCGGTCAACTCCCCCCTTGTCTCTAGAAATACCCGTCTGTCGGCACCTATGTATGTATGATTCTTCAATCTCAAAATCCCTATCCCGTCCGTTCAACTCCACCAAGTGTTTCCAAGAACGTGCAGAGAGATCCTTGGCCGTTCACCTCAAAGGGGATAACCACGAATAACCACCCGCTCTCCTTTATTATTCCTCCTCTTCTTCTTCTATTTTGTTTACCTACCTCTCTTGGTCACACGAGTATATTCAATTTTATTTATAATCATTTTCCAAGAAAGTGAGCCTACCAAGAGTCTGCTTTACACAACTCAAAACCGTACATCCCGTATATATATATATATATATATATCATTTATTAGTTTCAAATTATTCGCCACATTTAGTGTCATTCCTGTCGGTATACTCACTCAAACAGTCGATGCTTCTTGATTCCTCCTTATTTGATCCTGCCTCCAGCTCCACTTCTGTCTATTTCACCCGTCCCCCAAACCGAATCGCGCTTAAATACGCCGCCTCGAGAAAGCGCATTCGTATTTGCTGGTTTTCCGTGATATATTTCGAATTGGCCTCCTTTGCATGGGCTTTGATATGCAATCGGCTGTACCCGATTTTGCTCAGGAGCTCAGGGGCGATCGAAGTACCGGAGATAAGATGAGCACGAGCACGAGCAATGCTCCACGGTCCAGACTGGCCCAGGCTTCGGCCGATACAACACAAGTCCAGGGACGACCACAGAGGAGATGCCGTACCAGCAAGCCGAAAGTCAAAACAGGTTGCAACAATTGCAAGTACGTGTTTTCTTTCAAAACCAATAATGATCGGTTTTTATGTCATACTTCATACCTCATATGAATTTCATTTTATTTTGCATTACCTATATGTCAGGAAGTTATTAGCTTTGTCTTGTATACGATGCTAAGTAGGTACTTTGAAATTTTAGACAACGACGTATTAAATGCGACGAGCAACGGCCGGCATGTACTCAGTGCGTCCGGTCTAAGAGACAATGCACTGGCTATCCGCCTCCTCCGAGGAATCTAGTCTCAGCGGAGAGACGGATTGCGCCCAAAACCTATATTAGAGATGTTGCTCCTATCACGCCAGTGCACAATGATATCCGCCCAATCCGGTCCCAGCCACCACCGCGACCAACTGTAGCGGTAGCACTGGCACGACTAGAGCCTCAGAGGCAGCAACAGCAGCAGCTACATGTATCTCCGGGGGGCTTTACTCCCCCACAGACGCCAGTATCTGGCTCATTAACAGTCCATCGGCCATCTTTGCTTCTCTTCGACCCAACAGAAGGTTTGTACTTCCAACTCTTTAGAGAGCGTACGGCTAGCGAGCTATCGGGGTTCTTCGATTCGTCCTTCTGGACACGGAGTGTCCTACAAGAATGCCATTCAGAGAAAGCCATCCGGCACTCAGTCGTCGCTTTAGGAGCGCTTTATAAAACTTTGGAGAAAATGTCGGAGTCGCCACCAAATTCACCAGCTCCTGTAGTCGATCTGACAGACAATGCGGCCCGGCACTGCGAGGTCGCATTCAAACATTATTCATTGGCTTTGAATTCGATGTGGGTTTCGACTTCTCAGGACCAAGCCTCGCAGAGAATGAGTCTCATGGCAGCAGTGTTACTAGCTTGCTTTGACTCGTTCATCGGTGATCATAAACAAGCAATTGGCCAGATTCAAAGTGGCCTCCGGTTACTTGAAAACTTACGTGCTGAGCGTAGGAACTCTTTTCTCCCTAAACCCGAAGAGCCAGTTGAGCAAGACCTTGTTCAGATGTTTACTAGACTAGCCATTCAAGCGAAGTCTTACGATATGGCTTTTCACTTCCCTCAACCGTTCGTGATACGTCTTAGTCCACAAAACGCCCAGCACCCCATGTCCCCTTCCTCCGACGTGGGTTCACCATCATTGACAAGCCAGCCACAAACACCAGAAATATTTCAGTCGTTACTCGAAGCGAGACTAGCGTGGGATAATCTATGTGAACAGATGATGCGATTTACAGAAAATATGTTCACATTTACAACTGCAATGAGCCCCATGGGTGTACTCCCAAATTCTCTGAGACAATATGGTACGGGATTTGCCGATAGGCTAGCCGCTTGGTCCAGGGCCTTCGAACCCATACTGGCATCTCGTATAAGTCCAGCTAAGAGTAACCAAGAGAAAACGGCAATTGCTGTTCTGAAAATGAACCAAATTATGGGTGAGATTTTATTTTACATGACGTTCAGCGATACGGAGCTTCAATTCGATGCACACCTACCGCAGTTTAAGAATATCGTCAACCTAGCTGTGGAAGTCGTTGGAGACGAAGAGCGTAGGGCTGCTGCGAAGCGATGTCCGAACCCAGAATTTTGCCATCACCAGCCAACTCATCCAGACACCTTTGGCGGGCAGTACACCGCTCGACATATCAAACCAAGTTTCAGTGCGGATTTGGGTATCGTCCCCCCTCTTTTTGTCGTTGGTACGAAATGTCGAGATCCCGTAATCCGACGTCAAGCTATACAACTGCTACGAACTAGCTCGCGGAGAGAAGGCATGTGGGATAGCGAACTCGCAGCTCGTATAAGCATGTGGGTAATGGAAATTGAGGAGGCGGACGATGGCAGCGATGAATTCGGACGCCCCATGTCGAGCTCAACTGATATGAGCAGACTTTCTACGGGTAGCCCTGGTACACTAACTGCAGGATCTCCTAGCTTTGGGGAAGAGGTCCCTCTCGGTCCCGGAGGTAACGCTCGCTGGTCAGGGCGAAGGGAAAGTGTGCCGTTCTCGCCGTATGCGAGGAGGACTATACCAGAGGAAAGGCGAGTTATGGTGCGAGCTGTTGAGTTCGATCTTTGCGAACGTGTCGCAACTATTCAATGTGGTACACGGGGGCTGATCCCCGGTATGCGGGATCCGAGAACACAAGCCACAAGAATCCGGTGGTGAAAATGCACTTCGCCGCTTAAACATTACGATAACATGGCAGAATAATTAAGAGCTAGTCTTGTGCATACTACTTCGTTCGTCCGCCTCCTAGAGGGGTTTTACTTCGACTTGGATTTACTGGCTGGACCATTCTTTAAGCGCGACAAAAAGCTGGCTACAGAAGCAAAAAAAGGAAAGAGTGGAATAATTTTAAGATATCGGAATGCCGGGATTACAGGCGACAGGAAAATTATAGTTCCTCAAATATCCATCTGTATTGTTGTTAAATCTATGGCTCGGGCCTCAAAAAGGGGTTCCTTTTGATTTTCAACGTGCGTTGTATGATACCATAGAGAAGAATAATAGCGCCACCAACGTCAAGATGTACAAACTCTATGTTTCATCGGGCGGTGGGCAATAAATACGGTTGTATTCTTTGTTTATGCTACGTTTAAAATTAGAAGATAACAATAATGAGTTTACAAGAATAGTATAACTTTGAAGATTGAAGGTAACTATAGTAGTCGGTGGTATAGATATTGGCTTAAGGACCTTCTATATTCCAACCCCTGGTTGTTACTAGGCAGGTAGTGTGGCACTTAATAAGAGGGCGCCGCAGATTCAGATCCTACAGGAATCCTATACCTCTATTGGGCTTTGCCTACTTGGTAGGCAAATCAGCCCTACCTTTCATTCGTCACCGTTGGAATTTAAGGCGCTTACCTAACAACAAGCACCTACTTATTGTTAGGTATCTGTAATCATTCAGTTATGATATCTTTCATACCTAGGTGCCTTAGGTATCTTTTTACTCCTTTCGCATTTACTCCATGAGGAGAACGTTGAATAAACATTATAAATACACCACCTTAACAAGCTTACATTTCGACTTGATTGATCAGCCATTCTCACGTGCCCAAAATGCTGCGTACTACCACTGCGGCTTAGCAAAATACTAGAAACCAGAGGAACGCTATGATTCGTTTTATGCAACCAGGTTTCGGCGTAATCGTCAGGGGGGGGGGGGGGGGGGGGGGGGGGTTGAACAAAAACAAAAAAAACAAAAAAAAAAAACGGCGCACCGGAGACCACCAAAAAGTCAAAAATAACCACCAAAACCCCACCCAAACACAAC
>NW_025953048.1:160028-164453 GCF_022478825.1 Daldinia caldariorum | reverse complement strand
CTGCGGCGCCCCCCCCCCCCCCCCCGCCCCCGCGCCCCCCCCCCCCCCCCCCCCCCCCCCCCCCCCCC
The DNA here is from genome assembly GCF_022478825.1 of Daldinia caldariorum. NCBI lineage: Eukaryota > Fungi > Ascomycota > Sordariomycetes > Xylariales > Hypoxylaceae > Daldinia > Daldinia caldariorum. The sequence goes on along the minus strand of NW_025953048.1, from coordinate 164,385 downwards.
CCCCCCCCCCCCCCGAGAACCAGAACCAGAACCACAACATTCATTCGCTCCGGGGATGCGAAGCCCGTAAACGCGGACGGTTTACCCACCTAGCCCCCCTGCTGCTCCTGCTGCTGCTTTGTTGGTCAAAATTCCCCGGATCGTAATCAACCCAAAGCTACCAGGTAACCTCGGAATCGCGAGATTTTCAACTTTTGAATTTCCTTCGTTAGGTACCTACCTAATCATCTTACGTACAGCAAAAGATACTTCCTAAACTGGTTATATTATATTAGGTACTAGCAAACCACCCTTATACCGGATATAGAATTACCGCTCAGCAACATGCTACCCGGTAACCCCAACGGCACATCAGTAGCGGGCGCCGTAGAAGCAAGCGGGAGCGGTAGTAGTGGGATCGGTAGCGGTAACGGTCACGCGAAGCGGACGCGAGTGCTGCTTAGCTGCGCGCCATGCCGCAACTCTAAGCTTAAGTGCGACCGTACCACGCCGTGCGGCCAGTGCATTCGAAAGGGTAAGCCGGAAGGCTGCCTCTACGCCCCGAAACCCGAGAAGCAGAAGCCCGCTAAGAGCATGGCTGCACGTCTGAAGAGACTCGAGGGGAGTAAGTATTGTACTTATTACTATTTATTATATACTATACTATACTATTTAGGGGCTTGTTTACACAAACCTGACCATCTTATTCCCCCTTTTCCTTTTTTTTTTTGTCAATTAAATCTTTTTTCTTTTCTTTTTTTTTTTAAAAAAAAAAACCCTTTTTTATGTCGTATATCTCTTTTACTACCCAGCTCGCCATCTACTGGGGATGTCACATCTGGAAATAATTCATCCCAAATGGTGTACATATGTCACTAAGATGCCATCACAGTGGTTCGCGGCATGATCGATACGGAAGGTACAATGCCGATAAGTCGTCCGGATAAGAGGACAGGACAGGAGCAGAGTGCAGGGGGCGTCATCGTCCAGGGCGAGAATGCTACGAATTACGTCGGGGGCACACATTTCATGGCTATATTAGAGGACGTGAGTGTGTTCCTTTCTTCAACGACCTCAAGAGAGAAGAGAGATTACTGACTCAAGTCTACTACTACTACTTATATAGATCGAGGATCTCAAAAGCTACTTCGAAGATCCTCTCGATGAGGGCGACGAAGTTTATGACCCGTATGAGAATACCGGCCCGGCCGAACTATTGATGTTTTCACGGGGCGTGCCGAGGGATAAGTCCGAACTACTGGCTGTCCTGCCAGAGAAACCTGTTGTTGACCGTCTGATTAATCGGTACTTCAACTCTAATAGTCCCGCTCAACGTAAGTTTACTCCAGCCGTCGCTCGACCGTTCTCGAGCGAACCCTCTCTTTTGTCGTTATTTCACTGCTCATACTTATACATAGACCTTGTCCACGTTCCTACATTCTTAAGAGAATACAATGAGTTCTGTAAAGATCCCGAAGGAGCACCCCTGAACTGGATAGCCATCCTCTACATGATTTTGGCACTTGGCGTGTTTTTCTCTTCGTTCTCCGCGCCGCATGAGCTATTGAACGACTCCCCTACGCCAATCATGGATAGGTTCAGGCAGTATAGGGGTGCTGCTGGGTGGGCTCTTATCTGGGGAAAGTATTCCCAACCGAACTTTTATACGATTCAGGCATTCCTATTATACGTCGAAGCAGATTACATGACGAACCGTGACAATCGCATGAACTCCTACCTACTTACATCCGTCTTAATCCGACTTATGCTAAAGATGGGACTCCATCGCGATCCGAGTAAATTGGCCAATATATCGCCATATGATGGCGAGATGCGACGGCGCCTGTGGAACGTTGCTCTCCAAATCGAACTACTAATTGCATACAATCTAGGTTTACCTAGCATGATCCACAGCATCGAGACCGACACGGAGTTGCCATCACATCTGACGGACGCCGATTTTGACAAGGACACCAAGGAGCTACCCCCACCCCGCCCCGAAACGGAATTCACAACACTTACCTACCCGATCAACAAGGCAAAAGTAACCCGTGTGTTCGCCTTAGTCGTCCGGCAAGCGCATGCCCTTACGGTTCCAAGCTACGCCGAGGTCATGAAGCTCGACTCTCTCATCGAAGAGACGTGGAACAGCATACCTATAATTATGAAGATGAGGCCGATGAAGGAGTGCGTTATGGACTCGCCCGTCCACATTATCCAGCGGTTTGGCGTCGCATCGATATACCAGAAGAGCAGATGTATTCTCCACCGACGGTATCTCGCCGACCCCGTGCAAAAAGAGGAGCACGACTACTCCCGCCGGATATGCTTCGAGGCGGCACTAGCCCTCCTCGACCTCCAGAATACCATGCACGAAGCCACCCGGCCCGGCGGCATGCTGCAGCAGACGGGGTGGTTCGTGGCGGCGCTCGTCGCCGTAAACGACTTCCTGCTCGCGGACATGGTGCTGTCCATCATGATCCAGAACGACAGCTACTGGGACCAGCCGACCAGCCCGAGCTGGATATGCAAGCGGTCGCCTCCCTACACCAAGGTCAGGCTCCTGCACCTGCTCCGCAGGTCCCACGCCATCTGGCGCGACATGGCGGGCGACGCGACCGAGTTCAGAAAGGCCGAGGAGGTCGTCCGCACCATCATCCAGCGCATCGAGGCTAAGCTCCACATCACCGACGACGACGACAACAACCACCCCGGGGTCGACATGGCGTATTTGTCGATTAATAGTGACGGCGGCAGCGGCAGCGGCGGTCCCCCGACTATGTCCAGCGGTAGCGAACCTGCGATCGAGAACTTTGCTGATTTCGGCGCCGCGGCAACGTCAGCGACAGCAGGTACAACGAATATAAATATTATAGACGCAAATGGTATATCGGATTCTCCTTGGACGATACCGAATGATTATGACTGGGTATGTTCTCTTTTTTTTTCCCCTTTCGCTGTTCTCATGACTTCAAGTGACTTTATTTATTCTCTTCTCTTCTCTCCTCTTCTTCCACGCCTGCCGGTCGAGTTTTCTCTTTGCTAATGAACGGCGAACGGCAACTATATAGCGCTACTTCGATCCCACGGTGCGCGACAACGCGATGCAGATAACGCACGACGCTTGGCTGGCGGAGAAGACGGCGGGAGACTTCCCCGGGCTGCTTGGTCCGCACGGATGGGGTTTCCATCCATCGTGATTTCGTCAGCGAGGGGTAGTATGCTTAGGATTAGAGCTTTTAGAGAAAACTCGATATATATATATATGTGTGTATATACCACTACGGTGTACTATTTATTTTACCTACCTAGAGGTAACTAAACCACCTTTGCAACGGTGTCCTGCAAAAATGTAGAAATACATCCATCTTTTTTGCTAGTAACTTACATTGTTAGATGTCCCGTGGGAATCTTGGAAAATGAAATGAAATAAAATAAAATAAAACCACAAAAGCCGTGATAGCCGTGCTGTATCTAAGGGGTATTAAAAAAAAAGTCATCGGACGGTTCCGATCCGTCTTTGATAAGGATATATCAAGCTTTTTTTTTGGTCAAGGTTACAGATTTGTAGCATCCCATCCCTAACCTAGGGAGCTTTTGTTTTCTCCAAAGTGAGAGAAGATCCTGGGCTGGGCTGACCTACTACATGATATGTACTACCATGTAGATAGGAGCAAAAGGAGTACCTAGGAGGGAGGGTGTGGAGAAGTTAGGGAAAAAAGTACGATCTATCCGCGGGGTAGGTGTTATTATTGCGAACCCCGCATAAGCCCCTTATTGGTTAGCCCTGTGAGAGTTATCTTTAAGTCGTTTTATATACCTACGCCCTCTCTTTTTTCCATTAGTGTTGGTTTATGAATTTTCTGGTTGAGTTCAAGAAGAGATTTTTGTCAAAAGGAGCAGAGGACATGCTAGTAAGATAATAGGAAGACATTTCGACAAAAAGAGAAAGTGTTTCCCGCGGAAATGCTGCATTCGGCCTGAGAGAGAGGGAGGGGGATGTACTTGGCGCTAGGGGAAAAGACATTCGCTGAGGTGATGGGTGATGACGGGCAACGTAGCGGTTGAGCCTCCAGAGAAGGAATGCTCGCTTGGGTGTTTTGTACGTAATAGCACGTAACGTCCGGCGCGAACTCATTTGTAAGGAAAGGAAGGGGGAAAAAAGGAGCTGCCAGGGCTTTTGAAAGCGTACTCGATTTGCATCGATACGACCCATGGCTTTCTATTTACTAAAACATACCTAATGCCAAGATATATTCGCCATCATATTTCACTCCGGTATGTGTAAACAACAAAACCCCCGTGGGGGGGGGGGCGGGGGGGGGGGGGGGGGCGGGGGGGGGGGGGGGGGGGGGGGGGGGGGGGGGGGGGGGGGGCG
>NW_025953048.1:145360-160018 GCF_022478825.1 Daldinia caldariorum | reverse complement strand
CCCCCCCCCCCCCCGCCCCCCCCCGCCCCCCCCCCCCCCCCCCCCCCCCCCCCCCCCCCCGCCCCCCCAACCCCCCCCCCCCCCCCCCCCCCCCCCCCCCCCCCCCCGCCTGCATCGGTTTCGATTCCGCGAGTCATGGGGAAATTTAATTTTTTCTTTTTTGGAGCCTGGACGGCCGAACAGGTTAGAACTCATGAAAGGTAGGCAGGTACCTTAGGTAGCTATGCTGAAAATGGGCTTCTAGCTTTAGTGACGGGCCGGGTCGATAGACTCAAATGGGTATAATGCGGTCCCATCATCATGCGAAACATCGTGTCTTTTTTTGGTGAACAATTGGTTTCACAGCGTGGACCGGTCTGGGTCTGTCTCTTTTTCCCTCTTCCATTGGGCTCAGTGACTTTCGGAAGTACCTACCTAAACGAAGCCAATGGCTTCACCGATGGGAGATAGTGGGAATGCTATGGTTGGTAATGGATATTTGCAAAACTAATAAATATCGATTATGGAAACGCGCTTCCTTTCTCGTTATCATCTATGTAGGTACCTTAGAGGTAGGTAGGCTACCTAGGGATGCATCGGTATTTAGGTAGGTAGTGAGATAAGTACAGTGATGATGGACTTGGCCGACTCGGACCGTTTCCATCTATCTGATATATATATCGGATACTTCGTGCTGCGCTGTGTTGTGGTGCGCTGCGGTAAGACTGGTTCAACATGAGTCCCGGGGTTGGGTGGTTTCTTTCGCAATCCCGTGGCGTAAGAGCTGGTTGTTCCGTTAAGGTTACCTGACAACATTAGGGGGATTCGCGCCTATCTCGTTACTGAGACAAGGATCCCAATATATCTGACCTTATTGGCTGACGGTTATCTGTCGATCTTTTTGGGGAAGAGGGAAATCTATACCCCTCGATCATCATTCTCATCCTTTAAATCAGATAAATCAATCGGATCGGTGTACTTATCGCATTTGTTACCTTGTGTGGATAACAGTAAGGCTGGGTATATAATACTCAGAGTCTCTCTCTTCCTCCCCAATGTGGCATGTGGAAGCTGGCATAGGTCCGATTAGGTGCGAGCATTGTCGGGGAGCATGTCTTCCCTTGTGACTTGAAATGTTACACGTCTTATATACACGGAATTGTTTATGTAGAGATGATGAAATTTTTTTTTTAAAAAAAAAGGTGCAATGGATATATGGTTTGGTCAGAGGTTCCTAATGTCGGAGGTATTTTGGTATTATGGAATTATGAATGAATCAGAGAGAGAGAGAGAGCTCTGTTATGTAAGTGCATATATTCTTTTAGACGCAAATCCCGTAGCCGACCAACAGTTCTCCATCCTTTTACATAATCTCAATCATGCCGGTATCCAGTTTGCTCCCCGTAAACAAAAATTGAAAAGAACCACCGAAGAAAAAAAAAAATCTTTCTTCTTCCTTCCTTCATTTTGATAAGTTGTGCCGTCATGGAACCGAGCCGGCCTGTTACCAGTATCCAAACCCGAGAGAGAATTGGGCCAGGCCAAAAACTCTTTTCAGACGAGCCCGAAAACGTGATTAACAGCTGTCATATAAATGGACCTACGAATTCCCATTAGCTAACTTCACCAAGCCTGTCTCCATTCCTTAGGAACATCATCAAGTACCTACATACTATGTATGGACACTAGATACCCGCCCATACCAGTCATACCAGTCATACCAGTCATAGGTACCAGTCATAGAGAAACCGGGTAGGCGCCTATGCCTGGTACCGTCCACGGGTACAATCACGAAGTACATAATGATGATGTTCGGTCAGGCTCCGATCTCGTTGTATTCCATAATCAGACCGCATGATGAATTAGACCAATCAAATGCGACCACCCTCCTGGTTTAAGTATCACCATCAATACAATGATACCGCATGCGATCAATCACGTATTGGATCGGCGAGTCAGAGCCCGGGAAAAGCGATAAGGGGAACCTGACGGGCTTTGATTGATAAAAGAAATCGGAAGTCTACCTACCTATTCCCATGAGGTACACGCAATAAACTAACCATCCTCCAATACAATAACTATAATGCGTACCATACTTTTTATTCAACACTATTCACCGCTCTTAGAAGGCAATAATATTTTCAGACTTTTACGATACCCACGCTTTAGGTACCTCTTATCCAAACCAACCCCTATTAGGTATTAAGTACAACCTGTTAACCTGTTATGCTCCGGGCATGTATTGTACCTAATCCCCTTACATCTAAACGACCAGTCAGGTTCCTTTCCCTGACCTATTTTAGTCTGAGCCGCTTTTCGACTTCCATTACTAATAAGCTAACCCATGCTGTATTAGACCTTCTCTCCCGCCTTCCACGCTCCGGCCTAGCGCATTCTTATTGGATTGTTGTGCTACCAACTCTTACCGCACATATACTTTAACATTTTGGGGGGGGAGGGGGGAGGGGGTTTAAACTGTATATATATTGTTTATATATAACTTAAAAAATTAAAACGTTTTATATTATAAATTAAAAATATCGCATTTATATTTTTAAACGTTAAATTTATTTAAGTAATTTAAAAATTATTTTATTATATATTTATAATTTAAAATAATTAAGCCATTTAAAAGTTTAAATTATAATATATAAATTTATAACGTTAAATAAAAAAACCGCAAAAATACCATTTAATTAATAAATCGTGGAAATATAAATACGTTAATAAATTTAAGCCGTTTATTATTATAAACCATATATATACAATTCGATATATTGAGCTAAATATATACTATTAAATAAACCCCCACCAAGATGCTAAGGTAAGAGGTTAAGCTATACTTACTTACCTCCTACCTGGTGGGTAAAGGTAAAGCATGCAACATTGAGCAACTTTCGCATTCGTTCGTCAGCCTTTCCTTGTCTTGCTAGGTACCATAGTACCTAGCCTCTTAATCAATCTTACATGCATTACCTAAGATGAGACTCTACGTATCTTTGCCTAATCTACGCGCGTCTGAATATAAAGTTCAAGATAAGAAATTTCGAACGTTATCCATCAACGTAACGAAGTAGGTTAGGTTAGGTATCGTTTGGGTACAAAACATCAGCGTATAAACTTTCTTCGTTCTTTTCCTAGGTAAATTTCTTTGTGCGCTCATGCTTTATCTTTATGCTACCTTCATGCTACTCGTTAGCAAGTACATAAAAAAGTGTCTGAATGCCAAAGCTTGCTCCGGTTAGAGTCGATTACCTACCTAGTCGACTAGGTTGATAAACTTGATAGCAGTTCCCCGGATTTCACAACAGCCCCCCCCTAGCACACACCTAGACCAACTCATACATTATTACCTTAGGCCTGGGTATGTATCTAAATAGTCCGACGGGTCCCGTCATACCCTCCATGTTCTTTTTCAGCCTACATAATCTAGCCTAGTAAAGGTAACATACCTGACTATGCCTTCTTGATATTAGGTATGTGCATTGTATGTGCATTATATGTAAGGCATGTACATCTGCATATGTGCTTTAACCCTCCCTCTTCCCTAACCTCCTAACCTATTAAGATTCTTCCTGAACTTGAGCATTCGATCGATCCATCAGGCTCTACCTGAGTTACTACTATCACATCTATTTATTTCATCTACCTCCGGATATACGTATACATACCTAAGTACCCAAAGTATGTGGACTTGAGGTATACCTATCAACCTACCTAACATATATAAATACTCCTTCAGACATAAACCACTTTATCGTATCCAAGGTATGTTTTAATGAAAATGAACCACTTATTAGGGCAAGGCGAAACCCGTGTGAGATCTTTTCAAACAAGAGCAAGAACCTTATTAGGTTGCTTCGCACTGGACCCTTAGGTTGGGATTCGGAACTTGGAAGTCACTATGCAAAGTACGCTTAGGTACTAACCCGTTCGTTCGTAAGGTACCTCCGTCAAGGTCCTCAATTCTCAATCGGGATATTGCAGATGGGTTAAAAATTCCCATCCGTAGTATATCCACTTTTCAGACTTTCACATAGTCGAGACTAGGTTGATATTGCGTGCCTGGACTTTCCTAAGACTGGGGACACAAGACTGGACCTACCTAGGTACTAACGGTCAAGGCCATCCCAACCGCCGGCAAAATTAAACTTGCTCCCTACTGTGCCTACTCTGTTTTTTTTCCTCTTCTTTTAGGTTACTTAACTTTTTTTTTATCCTTTTTTTTTCTTCTCTTACTTTGTACTCATGCTTTTCCATCTGACTTCCACTCTTCTTATTTTATAGTAAAGTCACCTGAGCTCTCTTGGTTCCACGCTATCTTTTCCTTACCTTGCCTTACCTTGCCTACCTTGTCTGTCTACCTAACCTTGTCTACTTCTCCTACCCACCTAAGCAAGACCATCGTCAACCCTAGAAATAAGTTGGGCCCCATTGGCCCTCACCTTAGCTTTCGATCAAACCCACACCACAAGTCTATTCTGCTACAGCTTCTCTCAACAGTTTTCTTCGATGAGTGTACGGAATCCCTCTTCTCTTTTATAAGTGCGGCTTCGGCTTGGTCTTCTTCGTTTCTTGCATCATCGGGACGTCACAGTGCTCGTCCAGCTATCTGAGCTCGCCTCCTATTTTTTTTTCTCACACGGTATTGATAGCTCTTTCGTGTTACACAAAAGCTCGAGCGTTAAAGAACCGAGTTGGAATTGGCATTGGAATTACATACCTATACAACCATGTCTTCTACAAATCCTATCCCGATTAGGACTGACCTGGTTTTTCGACCAGTACAAGCACCAAGCGAGAAAAGCAACGCATCTTCACCCAAGTCCTCGGCGATGCAGGGCACAAGACACAAACATACGCGCTCTTCATACTCGGAGAGCTCGCCTCTTACTGCCATGTCTAGGAATAACTCACTAACTTATCGTCCTCTAAAACGGTCAACTCCGTCGCCAGACAAGACTATTGCTATTATTAATGCCAGCGGTCGTCAGGCGGCCTCCTTAATCCGGATAGCCACTGCTGTAGGTTACAGGGTTCGCGCCCAGCTTCGCAACCTGGAAGGCGTTATAGCTACCGAAGTTTCGACGAATCCAAATGTTACAGTTTTTGTTGGAGAACTTTATCTTCGAAACAAACCTGACGACAAAAGGGACGTTACTGTTCACGGCCACCTCCCGGGGATTCTGGTCAACCATGCTTTGATCTCGCAGCTGTTCAATGGCGCGCAGCTAGCTTTCATCAACACGACGTTTTATGGAAATGAAATACAGATAGGAGAAGCTATTGCGGACGCTGCAAAGAAGGCCGGCGTCCAACATTACGTATATTCATCCATGCCCGACCACGCGGCTTATAACCCGGAATGGCCCTCGTTGCCCCTTTGGGCGGCCAAGCATGAGGTGGAGAAATATGTTCGCAAGATAGGGTTACCAGCCACATTCGTCTATACTGGAATCTACAACAACAATTTCACATCACTCCGTTATCCGCTATTCTGCATGGAATTACAGCCGGATGGTTCGTTTGTATGGCAAGCCCCCTTCCACCCGCATGCCAAGCTTCCCTGGTTAGACGCTGAACATGATGTGGGACCGGCCATCATTCAGCTTTTTAAAGACGGGCCAGAAAAGTGGAATGGGAAGCGTATCGCGTTGGCCTACGAGTACCTGACACCCATAGAAGCCTGCAAAGCGTTCGAGAAAGGGTTAGGCAGGCGTGTTCGTTATAAACACGGGCCCATAGAAGTGCTGGTGAAGATTCCGGAGGGCTATCGGGAACAGCTGGAAGCGTTGGAGAAACTCTTTTCGCCGCATAACACCGAGCCTACAAAGCAGCCGCCTTATTTTGGAGATCTGGAGCTCGAAAGAAGATGTCCTGAAGATGCTCTAGCATTATGGGAAGGGCCGAGGGGACTAGAAGAATATGCGCGCGAAATATTCCCGTTGGAAGAGGAAGCAAACGGAATGACTTGGATGCTTTGCAGTGACGTTGTTCCTGGGCTCGAGGGCCCAGTGGAGGAAAACATAGAGATGACTAATAATGGGGAAGATGAGGACGGTGATGGTGATAACGAATCCCTAGATGAAGGATTAATAATGGTAAGCAATACTCATTACTTCAAACTACTTTGGGGCACAATGTCCGCTTTACGGGACAACACCGCTCCTATTCTTCAAAGGCGGACAATCCAATGTTCGCATTAGTACAAATACTAATCGAACATTTTACAGAGAGGGCTCAAACGAGACGAAGAGTCATGGCTGGCATAAGTACCGAGTTACTGTGCGTGTCATGACATTCCCTGCGACTAAGAACGCGGAAATAATCTGGTATTACTTTCAGGCTTGGATATTCTCCTGGGGGCAGAACATAATGCTCACAGTCGCTACACAACCACTTACGCATTGTTATTCTAAAACATTTGCATTGGCTCGGTTGCTGTAAACAGGCTTCTGTCTTAGTATAAACCGATAAGATAATAGCGGTTATACAACAGGAAAGCATATTCGGTTGGTGAGACATCATAGGATATTGCATATGGAAACTGGCAGAGGTGTCTGGTGATCGCTAATGTTTCGGTTGTTAAGACAGCATACATAATGATTAGAGCGTTGCCCGGTCATATCTTCTATAAGTTCGTCGGCGTTGGATTACAAAAGTTTCTACTCATACCCGCTATATCTTGGGAACGCCTGAAGCGACCTAGATCATTTGGCGAGGTTCCAGTATCTTACACGGGTTATTACAGGATGGACGGGGTAGGGTTTCAAAAAGTTCGGCGTATCCAGGTACGAGCTGGTATTCGGGGAGGGAGCTGACGTTGAATGACAAAGGATTAACTCGACGGAGAAATAAAGTGACCTCTTACAAATATATATCCGACTGGGCTTGTTTAAGGAAGAGGTGCCGATTAAGACTAAACACTGGAGTTAAGCGACTCGTGTGGTTTGGGATAACGATGGGCATTTGAAAATACCCAGGCTGGCCGTAATAGGGAGGGCCGAGGCCAGAATAGTTCATGAATGAAGACTGGTTGTTGAATCCATCTGTGTACATGCCTACCTGATATGTATGTGGCATTCAGTATACCTTTAATTAATAAGTATCACTTCGATTGCAAGTGTTTTCCACCTAAGGCTAGCCAGTTCGTATTCACTAACCACTACATGAACAGAGGGCATCTAAACGTCCTCTAATAGACAAATCTAGATCATGGCAGAACCCGATTAAGACTACCACTATACCGGGCCAAATCCTCGCCTTCCCCCCGAAACTTACTCCTTGGGTGCATTCGCTATGTCGTGTACCCTCACCCGCAGCGGAGTCACCATCCGAGTACAGTACGAGAACCCCTTATGGCTGGGGAGGAGGGGAGTATGGTTAGGAAGCTTTTAGCACTGTGAGCAGACTTGGACAGGAGGAGGGTATTGGATGTTGGGTAGTAAGTATATCATGTTGTGGTCGTGGTCGTGGCCGTGGCATATACATACCTCCTACCTAGGTAGGTACCTAAATCTAGTGGGGAGCAGTAAATGTGCGTAGGTTATCTTAGGTAGGTGTTCTATATCCTTTACATTCCCGGCGCCAGCTCAACAAGCTGACTGAAACGCTAATCCAGCTTTAACTCACTTATTTATATATATATATTACCATGTGGAGGTATATTTGAGAATCCAAGATGAATATGACGATTCTACAATCCAGATTCCTCTCCACAGCAATACTAAACATCTGATCCTAAATCTTCCGTTACAGATGGATGCTAGCTATATATCCAACAAATTCGCAAGACCACCTCCCGTCTGTGATTCACTTACTTCCTTACCTCCTTTCCTCCGTCCTTCCCGTACAGCTGTAGGTACGTCGCTTGCAGGCGCATCTGGAGGTGCTCGTCCGCCGTCAGCACCTTCTTATCATCACCTAAGCCCTGGCTACGAGCGGTTTCGCTCTCGTTTTGGCCTGCCGCCTTGACACGCTCGCTGGGAACGGAGGCCAGTGGCGTGTCATTGGCCGGATGGCAGAAGTAGGCGATGGAGTACCGCGGGTCGGCGGTGGACTCGCCGGCCGCGAGGGCCTCTAGCGCCGAGGGGAAGGCGACGCGGTGGACTAGCGGCGCGTATTAACGGATAGGTACTTCGTCTAAGTAGTAAGGGGGTTTGGAAATACCACAAGAGTGATAACCACTCCGTAGATATTCAGCTCGAACGAAAAGATACTACCTATCTCCTAGTATAGAACAAAAAAAAAAGGGGGGGTGGGGGTGGGGTGAACTCTCAATGCTACGTACCTGTACTGCGGAGCAGCCCGTTTGTCCAGTATGAGAGCAAGTCGCCGATGTTGACGAGAATAGGCGGCGGTGCGGTGGTATTCGCGTCTCCGCTGGTGCTAGGCGGATCGACGGGGACAGGCGCCCAACGCTCTGTGCGGGGTTCGAGAATCTCGAGGCCAGCTTGGCCGCGTAACCTGAACAGAAGCGTGATGGACCCATAATCCGAGTGCGCACCCGCGCGCACATCGTCAGGGTGCGCTTCAGGTGTTCTGCTAGGTGGCGGGTAGTACAACAACCGCAGGATGGAGCCTGACGGAAGAGTGGGATTATGCGCAGCAGAGAAGAAATCTGGCGGATTCACCTTTGGGATTGGTTAGAAAGGGGTAGCTCGGGCGTGTTGGGGGGTTGCGCTTACTCCCAGTCCGATGCCAAAGAGTAGGAGTAGCTTTCGGCAGAGTTGGTGGCATGCATCCCGGAAGGCGGCGAGCTCTGCTTGATGAGGCTCGACAGTCTGGGGGATGGGCTGTGTAGCCTTGCTATTGACAAAGGGACCGAAGTTGAAGGCTCTTGGGGATTCTTATTTAGCCTGGGTTTTCTTCCACCACACATAAGGTGATAAGTAGGTACCTATATAGGCTGTGAGGTAAGGTATGTATACTAACTCTTTGAAGTCTCCTACCTGAAGAGAAGATATTAATCTCGGTAAGTCCGTCTTGGATACCTAGGCTAGGCGAGGTGGTACGGGCTTACTCTTTGAGTCTTGGGGTCCAAAGTCTCGGTATGCATACCAGTCCACCCCTGATTATTTTTCTCGATCTTACATCTCTGCTTGTCCTCGACGGGCGAATCGAATAAGATGCGCGACTATATATGCGAGATAGGATAAGATTAGATATTCTTTTTTTTCCATCAAAATAAGAAGTCCATAAGGATCGTATTCTCGTCTCCCAATATGAAATAACTACGACCTACCACTTTGAAAGCGTTGTCTATTTGCTCCTCCGAAATATCTTGACACTTGATATAGACAAAGCCGTAGTCGATGGCGGCATCTACCAACTCTTTGGCAATTTGAGCTTGGTCCACGCCTTCGGCTGATGAGATGTCGACAACGGGAAGAGTTGCAGCTCCAGCCATGACTGAGGACCTCGGGAGAGCCTGAAGACTTGATGTACTCAGATAAGAAAATTTAATTCATGTTGATCAGTAGAAGTGTCACAGCAGGGCAACTAATCAAAGCTAGGTAATGAATGGACCTAATGTATGTTGTGCAGGCGACATGAGATAAGTACCTAGCAACATTCTACGGAGAAGATGAGAGATAAGATAAAGTATCTGCACATACCTAATACCATGGGAGGTAGGTGCTTTTAGGTATTAACCTAACATGTATGAAATCGTCACACGAAGATTAAATGGCTTAGGTATTTCAATAATAAAGTATATGACTAGTAAAGTACCTACCTATATGACGCGTCATTGTACTATTTACACGGTTTAATATGTTAGGCACGTTTAAGTAACTTTAGGTAACTATAACTGCTAAACTCAAATTTAGGTACGTACATTTTAGGTACCTACCTCCTAAGGTACCTAGGTAATCATAGAGCTCAGGGGTTTTCTATATAATTAGGTAGTGTCGCTACCTCCAGCAGGCTAGTCCCACAACCCTTGTCCCACCTACCCGTCCACCCTTACCGCGAGGCTTTGACCTTAGGTCGTGCCTCACCTCAGAACCTCACTACCGGTTCTCCAACCGCAGCTGCAGCCTTAAGGGAAAAAAAGGTGCATCTTTACTTTCACCATCGCACCGACTTTTCCTTCCCGCCCCGACATAGTCCTCCTTCCATCTCATGTCAAGCTCAGTCACTCCTTTTATGAAATCTGCGAGTTCCACCTGTCATCTTTTCAGCCGGCGGGTTTGAGCGCTGCGAGTTCTACTTTCCTCACTTCGACTTCGACAATTCCACAGTTCGACCACAGTTCGACGATCGTCATAGCAGACCCAAAGTCCCATATCTCATACATACAACAAACAAACGAACAGGCAATAGCGCTTCGATTTGCGCAAAGTCTATCTTAAAGATGCCGAGTAAGTTTTGAACTTCTATTTCTTTGCTTAAGGATCGACAGAATTCTGCCTTCCTGCTTTAGATTTTGATTTTCCTGCTTGCATCCTCGCACATCTTCGCACATCTTCGCATCCGCTTCTATACCATTCCATGGCCTTGGACTTCACTGTTACTCATACAACCCACCACTTTTGTTATGCCTGACTTAAGGGATTCACGATCACCATTTCGATTCCTTTTGTGCCTCGGCTCCACTATGTATGATTTGGGAGAGCTCAACTCTGTGCCCCCGTTTGTCGAGGCTGATTTGAGCCGGGCTCTCGAATCGCTTAACCGGGAAGGGTTATTTGTCACTCTTCGCGATCGCCTCCCCCGCAATACGAGACCTATAGTAGATGAGTGGTGGAAGACATCAGTTAGAAGCTGTGAGACCTTACAGGGTACTTTGCAGAAAAGGCCACGATACTTCTCTTCCTTCATCATATTAGTACTGTTCTAGCTTGATGTCACTATTGCTAATTAGCTTTTATAGGCGCTTTTGAAGATCACTGGATCAACGAGCAAGTGGCGTAAGCACCACGTCATGTTATTCTCGATATCCTAGGACTAATAACGTTGTAGGTCCGCCGAGGTCTCCCAGCTCGAGGACACTGCCATTGCGGTTGATGCCTCGTACTATCTGCAACTGTTTCTCGACAATGTCCCTTATCACGAGCCTCTCCTCCCTGCCCTCGGCGGCTTAACCGGCATTCAATCACACATCGAACATGACCTTGATAGTTGGCAGTCCAATAAAACCATTCCTTTCTTTATCTTCAATGGTCAGTCCATTGAAGGCGAAGATGAAGTTTCCGTCCAGAGGGGGAAGAGAGCGATTGCAGGTACCGACGAGGCCTGGGGCCTCTATTTCCAAAGCCAGGCCAATGAAGCTGTGACAGCCTTTGGCTCTCATCGAGGTATGGCCCAACGTCATGGCTACCTCTTAGCTCGGACATAAAGCTTACATAGCATAGGAGCTTACCCTGTCCACAATCTATTCCCACTTCTACAGGGTATCCTCAAGCGCCGTGGGCTCCACTTCTTAGTCCCCCCTTTCCACGCATCTGCGCAAGTGAGTCGTCCTTTTCGAAAGTTGGGATTCTCTGTAACTAATAAATTCCAAGTTGGCATATTTTGATATGATCGACTCAGAGCAATGCTCAGCTATCATGGGCTCGCAAGAATTGTTACTTTATCCAATCAAGGATCATGTTATCCGATTCATTGATTGGGATGCAGGCACATTTACCGCCATCTCCAAGAAGAGTATCATCAGAACTTTAGGCGTGACTGAAGCTCTATTTATCGACGCATTGCTGATGGCAGGAACAACTTTTCTCCCCACGTTCCCCCCTTTGAAAGAGCCTCAAATTACCGTCCGCCAGCCTCCATCCGTACAGGACGCTATTAACATGCTACGAACCTCAGAGAAGTCGGTTGCTAATGCTTGCAACTCATTCAACGATATTTTGAATAAGAGCAAAAACCCAAACTGGCTACAGAAGTACCGCAAAGCCAGAATGAGCATCGATCACTTCATCTACATTGAAGAATCTGGAGAAATCAAGGTCCATAACTTCGAAACGCTAACCCGGGACAACTGGGAATATCTCGGCTATCAGTTACCGGCCGAGCTATTTCACTATCTTAACACGGGTCTTATCGGGGCACGCATGCTCAGCTGGATTACTCACGGCCAAATTGTCATCTATCCAACCCTCGATGGAGTCAAGTCAGAAGAGTATAGGAACCTGGTTACGAACCAGCTGATGCCTTTGAGAGAGGCAGCTCTCAGCCTTCTACTTCCTCGACTACACCGAGGTATACAGTATAAACCGATTACTGTGAAGGTTTGGTATGACGAGAAGTATTCCCACAAGATTGAGTACCGTCCTCAAGAGAACCAGGCGTTGAGCAGAGCACATACCTGGAATATCAACAGCACCATTGCGGTGCGCTATCCCGATGCTAAGCATGGGTCTATCATCTTTGAAGTAACAGCACTGAAGAATCAGGACTTTGCGAAGAGCACAATTGCTAAAGAGAAGGTCAAAGGCATCGGTTCTGCTGATCTGATATCGTCAATCACAATATGGCGCTTCCTCCATCTGCGTGGTTACGTAGATGATTCTCACCAGCTTACACCCTGGGGTCAAGCTTTGGCAACGTCTCTAGAGACACTTACGCCTACCGTTGAGAAGCACAGCCAAGTTCCTGGCCTGTACGAAGCGGTCCTTTTAGCTTATGAACTTCTCAGGTTTGATTTACTTAATACCCGAAACCAGCACCCAGAACTGAACGGTCTACCTATGAATGGAACTGAGGATGACAAGGCAAGCTTACTACTAATCAGCCGCTGCGCAATCCTTTTGAAGCTGCGTCACCAGGCAAATGGCTATACTGGTCCACTCAGCAAGAATTTCTTGTGCTTCCGATCATTGAGTTCGTCTATTCGAGAGGCCGACAGGGATCTCATTGAAGCGATTGTGGCGTCCATGCTACTATTTGCGCAGACGGAACGAGAACGGGATGATTATTTGGAGATTGGTCACAGGTTGGTTGTGTGATTCATGATATAAGGATGGTCCGCGTGCTAATATTTACTAGGCTACCCTTTTTGAGTGACACAGACGTTGCTCTTGGTATCGCCGTTAAGACACTGCTGGACGACATTCACCCCAACGAGACGGCCGAGCAGAAGGCAGTAAAGAAGCAAGAGTTCCCTGGTACATTCGTCCCATACGCAACTCACTTCTTCGAAGATCTGGATATAGCTTTCAACTTCTTCGATGCCATCCACGCAGGTGTCAAGACTCTCAAGAGTGAAGTCTCTCCCGCTGACCGAAGCGCGTGGGACAAAGCTGCCTTGTATCTTCAACAGCGACGCTAAGCTCACGCCCGGTTATCGTATAATTAAATATTTCAACAAACCCTGTCAACAGCCCTCGTCATTAGTTCCAGGGAGAAGGTCGCGAAGGGGGAGTTAAGGGTGAAGTAGGCATCTAACTATCTGACGAAATTCCGACACTGCTTGGCTTATCAATTGCATATGCTACTTGGTTTATTAGCTCTCTTCGCTGTTAACCTCCATTGGCCCATTTTGTTTGGTAGGAATTGCTATCTTCGAGCATGCACCTGGTAGCCCACATATATATGAAGTTAACGTATTCCGATGTCCTTCAGGTTCCCCGCAAGGCGTTTTGGTCACAAAAAAATATCTGTTACTTTTAAGACCATTTGTGGTATCAAGTCGCAAAGTCTTTACCTACCTACCTACCCTACTAAGATAGCTAGGTATTAGGGGGCTACCATATAGGCTTCACAGGCGGACGGTCACGAGCTTATGAGATGAATAATCCCCATTGGTATGTAGCCGAGTAATATGCCCAATAAAAACAAATCAGTATTATCATATGTAATCTAAGCCCCTCGTGCCATTCGCTTAATCATAGTATTCTTATCGAGGACATACATAATATTGCACGTATAGTTGGCGACGGCAGGTAGGTATTCTACAAAATAATGAGCTCATCGATATTTTGATAACCGTAGAGGGGGTATAACTTGCAAGCTAGGCTATTTTTGCCATTTAGACACTTATCCCTAACTAGGCCATGTTGCTGCTCTCTTAAAAGGGCGAGGCGTTCACAGCCAGACGGGAACTGCTTGGGAACGAATAGGTAATAACCAATCTAGTTGGATCATACCTTAGGTACCTACCTACAGGACTCTGGTTATAATCTCAGAAAATGAGGATTAGTTTAGTTTAGCCTCGCAATGCTAATCAGCATCGTCACAGATTCTTCAGATCGTAGGCAACTTAAGGGAAACGACTTCGTATTTCTCAACCGCCCCCGTTTTTTCTTTTCCCTCCTATTTTCCTTATTGCGTGTTTATCGCAGTCATCATTAATTGATAGACTCGCAGTAAAATCAATCGAAAGTAGCTGCCTAATGTAGCTAATATACAATACAATACAATACAGAACAGTACAGTACAATAGCAAGACATCGCAGAGTTGAATCGAATCGAGTCGAATCGTAAATCAACAACTACATACATATGTGCAACTAACTGTGTTGTTGCATGCGTATGCCAAGCCTAAGCTTAAATGGCAAAACCTCGTCCTATCATACACGAGAGACGGGTTATAATAAACAAGATGCCCTCATTGGGGGGAGGGGGGGGGGGGGGGGGGGGGACATTGTTTTTAAAAAAAATAAAAATGTTTGAACGGAAACCAAACCCA
The DNA here is from genome assembly GCF_022478825.1 of Daldinia caldariorum. NCBI lineage: Eukaryota > Fungi > Ascomycota > Sordariomycetes > Xylariales > Hypoxylaceae > Daldinia > Daldinia caldariorum. The sequence goes on along the minus strand of NW_025953048.1, from coordinate 145,407 downwards.
AACAATAGAAAAAGTTTAAAAATTTATAACCGTTAAATTAGGCCCCA